>NC_137102.1:48083810-48258810 GCF_949357685.1 Gobio gobio
GGAGAGAGGAAATGTCTTTGCTGGCCATGCAGGCCTCACTGAGTCATCGGATTTCAACAAAAATATCTTCATTTGTGTTCTAAAGATGAACGGAGGTCTTACGGGTGTGGAACGGCATAAGGGTGAGTAATACATTACATTATTTTCAATTTTGGGTGAACTAACCCTCTAAGGACCCGCCTATAGGTGCATATTACTAGCGCGTTCTTTAAATAACAAAAATAAAATATTGCAGTCGATTTCAGTTGCCTCAAAATAGCAACGTGCCAACAACACGCCCGAACACGCCCATGGGTGAACAAATGGGCACTAATGCATTTGCTATTTAAACATAGTGGCACTGGACTTGAAAAAGATGCGTCAGGCCGAAACTTACAAAAAACATGTGTGTTGCGCCAGGTTTATGATAGGGCCCTATGTGTAAAAAGGTTTCCTGACCACGTTATATCCATCTAATGGTTGGACAAACTTATAGTCCTGCCCCAAACCCACATAGTAATTGGTTACGCCAGTATTGCTGTGTAAGGTTAGTTGGGATGTTTCTGAGCAATATTTTGATTACACTTAGTTGTGGTAACAGCAGTGTTCATTTTAATCTTCAGGTTTCTGTTTTAATCATAGTAAATAATCATAGGAAAAAAAAAAAAAAAATTATTCAGTATTTCATGTCATATTCCTTAATTTTAAGGCTGCATTTATTTGATCAAGAATACAGTAAAAAAAACAGTAACATTATGAAATATTAGTACAATTTAAAGAATTTTCAGTTTTAATGTTTTAAAATGTATTTTATCATTATGATGGCAAAGCTGAATTTTCAGCTTTGTTACTCTGATCTTAAGTGTCACATGATCCTTCATAAACCATTCTAATATGCTAATTTGGTGCTCAAGAAACATTTTAGTTTTTTATCACAATAAAAACAGGTGCTGCTTAACATTTCATTAAAAAAAAGTGTTTATTTAAAATTTTAAAAAAATACATAATTTTTTACTTTCAAAAACTTTTGATCAGTTTAATTCATGCTTAATTTATTTCAAAACTAATAAAAAAAAAATCGTTCTGACCCCAAACTTTTGAACGTCGGTGCATTATGCTGTCATTTTTTCCCCCTCCTCATATTTTCATCAAAGTTATAATTAAACCGTTTATTTATCACCATGACGCACATTGTTTAGCATCACTTGTCTTCGTTATTACTGATGAAACCTTTATGAGCATTTTTGTCTGTAATTCCTTTGAAGATATACACGCATTGAATGATTAACACACTTCACCTTTAATGGAGAAGGATGAATAAATGACCTCATCACCTGTGCGGTTTCACAGACTGTTGGTTTGATAATTGCGTCTGCTGGAAAATTTGGCAGCTCTCAGTGGCCGTAAAGGATCTTGAGTCCCTGAGGGCTGAGTGCTGATATGACAGCTGTTAACACACTAGAAACCTATCATTATAGTCTGTCCACAATTCTGTGTGTTGCTTTTCTGCATACACACACATTCATGCCCTTCGCTGCTGGGCAGATGGTGGCTTTGAGCGCAGGGTCCTTGAAGGAGACATTCACGCCGGGGAAGAGAAAGAGCACCAGACAACGATACGAAGATGAGAGCATGCTGTTACTAATGCCCCTGGAGGATGATGGGAGTTGCTTTGTTAAAGTACTTTCTGGCTGCTAACAAGCAGGAGGAAGATTCTAGGTCATAAAAATACACGTTTCCGCAACCTCACATGCCCGGCTTTGTGCACGGTTAGACCAAATTAAGTAGTCATATAATTTCTGATTTTTTCTCTGTTTGAAACATTAAGTTATATGAGTATGAGTAAAAAATATGAGTAATAGACATTGTCTGCCTTTTAAATTTTTTGGGGAATATTGCAGTGTTTATGATTTATCTGTGCACATCACTTTTTTAAATGTATGTGCAATCGTAATCTTTAATCAAAATAACTTCTCTTCTCTACTGACTTGTTTACTGGAGCGAGGGCGGGACAAACTGACATTTACATGAGATCAACCAATAGCAAACCACAACCATCTAGTCAATACTCCATGGACAAAATCAAGCCCTGCTTACATTTGTTCTTGTTTGAGAGGTGATTTCAACCCTCAATATACGTCACAGTATGTATAAAAAGACTGTCATAAATTCCATTTCATGCCGATTTTAAAGACCCCATGGAATCAAAATGGGTGTTTTGTGGCTTTTAGTTAACTTACAAGGATTGAAATTTGAAATTTGTTCTGTAAAGTCAATAAAAGAATCAGTTATTCAGGTAATTATTAGTATTATTTACATTAATTCATTTAGCAGATGTTTTTAACCAGGGCCAACAATATTCATAGTACCCAATGACAACTTTAAAGCATAAGATAATTCACTTTTAGCAGATATAATGCAACATATAAAACCAACTAGCAATCAACTAAAAAATTACTTACCCTCATGTCGTTCGACACCCGTAAGACCTCCGTTCATCTTCGGAACACAAATGAAGATATTTTAGTTGAAATCTGATGGCTCTGAAAGGCCTGCATTGGCACAATGGCACTTTACACTCTCAAGACCCTTAAAAGGTACTAAAGACGTCGTTACAAAGTCCATCTCACTACAGTGGTTCTAAAATAACTTTATGAATCGGCGAGAATAGTTTTTGTGTGCAAAAAACCCCCTAAATAACGACTTACATAGTGATGACGATTTCAAAACAAGGCATCATGAAGCTTCGAAGCGTTATGAATCAGCGAGTCGAATCAGCGGTTTGAATCGCCAAATTTCAGCAGTTTGGCGGTTTGACACGCGAACCGAATCATGATTCGGCTCACTGATTCATAACGCTTCGAAGCTTCATGATGCCTTGTTTTGAAATCGTCATCACTATGTAAGTAGTTAACCCTTTAAGAATGACTTCAGTGCCGTTCTTTGTTCTTTTCTCAAAGAAAAGCTTAACTCCAAGTCTTCCAGAGTCGCGGCCAAAGCCGATTCAAAAGACCGCTGTTCGTCAGCTTTGTTTACGAGTAGCACGCAGAACCTCCGCAACTCTGCCGTGACGTGCCGTCGTCATTATGTTAAGCCCGCCCACCGACTCTACACACGCTGTGATTGGCCTGACCAGAGTTTGGTTTTTCCAGCTCTCAGGTCTACCGAGAGTTGCTAGACTACACTCGCGGCAAAATAAATGTTCTGCCGCTAGGGTGCGTCTATATTTCTAGGCTAGTTTAAAATGAAAGTGAATGGAAATGACCTGTTTATATTTGACATTGAGTTACGTATGCTGCTAGCACAGCACAAGCAGAAACAAACGTGTTACTGCACTGGCATTAGCAAAGTTATTGCTCATTGAACAAAGCAACATGTGACATGCAATTATCCACAACCTAACCATAAGATCCACTCTTCTGCACAATGGTAACGGTCAAAACTTCAACATAAAGAAACTCTTTCTGTCAAACATAACTGAACATTAAACATTAACAGATTTCCCTTCACTCAAAAACACATAAAATAACACTTAATTTAACACATTTTACACTTAATTGCAAAGCATGTTGGGAACTAACAATTGTGTCTCTAAATAAATAAAATGCACAATTGAGCTAATTCTCTTAAAATAATAATAGTAATAATAATACTAATACTCTAATAAGAGTTAGTTGACATTGAGTTGCAAAGTTACTTATAGTAAATGGTAAAAACGGTAAATGGACTGCATTTATATAGCGCTTTCAACAGACCCATGGCCATCCAAAGCGATTTACATCTTGCCTCAAATTCACCCATTCATACACCAACGGCGATGTCAGCCATGCAAGGCGCCATCCAGCTCGTCGGGAGCAGCTGGGGTTAGGTGTCTTGCTCATGGACACCTCGACACTTGGTCAGGTGGAACCGGGGATTTAACTACCAACCTTCCGGTTTGTAGACAACCTACATGAACCACTGAGCCACTGCCGCCAATACTTATAAATAGGAGAATGTCTAAAATGTATCATTGAAATAAAGTGTAACCAAGGGGACAAAGGGACATTCCATGGTCTATTGGTATGTCCCGCACAAATGTCCTTTTTTTTAATTGGAAATATGACAACACAGACACACTTAAAAAAAAAAAAATCAATGTAAATAAAGTATCTATGTAAAAAAAAGCATCTATGTAAATAGTTTCAGCCTGACCTCCACACATACACAATATTTGTGTTTCAAAATAACAAACCCTACCCAACTCTTTATCTCTCACACACAAATCCCCTGTCAGCCTTTCCCAATTTGCAGCCATTTTTATTTTGCAAGTTTCCTCAGCAGTCAGCAGTTCTTCATCCAATTAAAAACAAAACAAAACACCAGAAAAAGTGCACCAGGAGAAGGGCAGCATACTAAATGGGTACCATTTAGTATGCAAGATTAGGATTAGTGTGACCCAAAATCCCAATGTACAAAAACTTTGAACTTTCTATTCAACTAAGAATCCTGAAAAAAAAAAAAAAGTATAATGGTTTCCACAAAAATACTAAGCTGCAAAACTGTTTTCAAATAGTATTATAATAAGAAATCAGCATATTAGAATAATTTCTGAAGGATCATGTGACACTGAAGACTGGAGTAATGATGCTGAAAATTCAGCTTTGCACCACAGGAATAAAGTATATTTTGGTAACATATTCACTATTAATTACGACTTTTGCCTCAAACTCCTAATTTACTGCTTATTAATAGTTAGTCAGGTATTTTTTGTAACGTTTAAGTTTAGATATTGGGTAGGATTAAGGGATGTAGAATATTGGTCGTGCAGAATAAAGCATTAATATGTGCTTTATAAGTAGGCTACTAATAACCAGCCAATATCCTAGTAATATGCATTGTAATAAGCAACTAGTTAATAGCGATAATTGAACCCTAAAATAAAGTGTTACCTACATTTTAAAATATTAAAACAGTTATATGTCACAATATTACTGTTTTACTTTATTTTTGGATCAAAGAAATGCTTGGTGAGCATAAGATACTTCTTTCAAAAAGCAAAAATAAAATAAAAAATCTTGCAGACCCCAAACCTTTGGACGCTAGTGTACTTTCAAGGCTTTTAGCCAGTTTTTGTACATATGAAGTTATATGGCTTTCATCAGACGTCATCAAGCAACTTCTATTTAAAAACTAATATATCCGTTTTAAATTAAGGCCATAGTATGATTGGTCCTTGTTTCAGAAGGCTATAAAACTTGCATGAAGTAACCAACAGATCATAGTTAATAGCAGTGTGTAAATAATGATAACTTTAGACAAGATGTTAATAGCCACTGTTTTAAATTGATTCTCTGTAATGATGGCTTTGGAAAGGAACCTCTGTGTGCTGTTCAGCATTAACCAGAGTGTTTTGACCTTCAGGTTAGACCCATAACTGCAGACGTGTGATGCTGACTTCATATACATTGGAGCAAGATAATTATTATAATGACGACAGTAATGCTGCAGATGAGGGCAGCTTTCATTGAGGAAAACACTCTCTCTCTGTTAACCACACTACTTTCTCATTCAGATGAGATGAGGCATGTCTGAAAGAACCCTTTCGCACGTACTTTCTTATGTCTTTTTGTGTCAAGCAACAACAAAAAACAACAACAAACCAAAAGCGCATTGACGTATGGCTGTACATTAGGCTGTAATGTGTGTGATCCAGGGTTTAGCGTTCACCTTGAGACAGGTTTGGTTATTTTCTGGATGGCCCAGCGGGTGTCAGAGGGTCATTAATCAGAGGCTGAGAGAGATCAATAAACCTGATCATTAGTCTCATCAGCTGCTAACGGCGAGCTGAGATCATCTGATTCGCCTCCAGATCTGGCACTTCACCCAGGAGAAACTGTTTAGTGTCATGTTCACTGTGTTTCATGCTGGGATGTTGCTGGCTAAGAGAAGCAACCGTGGTTGATGGATTTTTACTGTCACAGGAAAAGCAGGTCTGCTTGCTTTGACAAAGAAGAAATAGACTAGAAATAGGAAGAGTGATCAATTCTGTTGTTACTGTCATTGTGTCTTTAATGCCATTGGTTGTGAAGTGTCTTGTCATCAGGATGTGACATTAACACTCGCCAACCTGCCAAATGCGGATGAATTTCAGCAGTGGCATGTAACCCAGTCATTCCCACTAGCCACTTTGGTGAGTTAAATTATATACATACAAGTGCAATGTGTTGTCGAAAATATACATTTTTCAATATTGATACTGAAATATCTGAAACGCTTCCAATACAAATTTTCTGCAGGCTCTCATCTCTCCGACAGCAAGTTGACACACAAACCCGCCTCCCCTCACTCACTCGTTTCATTTGCTCCGGATGAATATTGTTGGTGTTACAGGGCTTGAATTTCTGCGTGGCATAATTTTACTCATTCCCGAAGATTTTCGAGCACATAAAGCCACCTCTCAGTACTAAATTGAGTTATTTTTCGCTGCTTATTGCACTTAAAGGTCCCGTTCTTCGTGTTTTTTTGAAGCTTTGATTGTGTTTACAGTGTGCAATATAACATGTGTTCATGTTTCGCGTGTAAAAAAACACAGTATTTTTCACACAATGTACTTATCTGTGTACCGCTGTTTTCACTGTCCTAAAAACGGCTGGTGATTTCCTCTTTCTATGAAGTCCCTCCTTCAGAAATACGTAACGAGTTCTGATTGTGCAAGCGCTTACCGTGTTGTAATTCGACCGCAGCTTAGCGCACGTGCCAGCAGTTCCTGTGTTGTGATTCGACAGCAGCTTAGCGCATGTTGGAAAGGTCACGCCTCTTAACGGAGAGATGTATGCGTTCAATAATCTCTACAGCGTCCCTGGGAAAGCCAAACAAAGGTGATTTGACTCCTGGATGAAAATAACAGCGTCTCGACGACAAGGCGATAAACCCACTCAACGCAACAGTTCCTTTTCTCCACGCGACACGTCCGCTTCTCCACGTGGGACAGCAACAAGACCGCGCCCCCTTTTTCGCGTTTCTTTGTGGCCGGAGGTTAGTCTGTTCTACTGCTCTACTGACGTAATTAAAGAAGGAAGTACCAGGATGTAGTCCAAGCCAGCCGTTCACTGTAGGCTTTGAAAGGGAACTTCTGTTAAATAAAATATCTCGCTTGGCATTGAACTTTGAGCTTTATAATTTTACAGGTATTATTTATGCTCTAACAGCAACATTACACACTAACTAAAGTTTGAACAATGGGATCATGCGGAATGGGACCTTTAAACAGTCAAATACACACAAAATACTGTCAAAATGCCAGTATTCACGAAAACATAGTCAGTTGTGTTAAGTGAACATAAACAGTTGAGAAAGAAAACGCATGTGTAAACAGTATAATGGTTCCGTGTGTCACGTCTTAAAGTGACAGCAGCCTAATATACAGTGGTGGCCAAAATTATTAGAAAACTTTGCATATGGAAGTCGTCTTATTGAGCCTGGTTTTATTTTCCAAGAAGACATTCTTTTAACTATTGCCGGAAGGAATCTGCTGGAACATTGAAAATGATGGTCCGGACCTCAACGCCATGGAGCACATTTGGGGAAAGTTGGAAAATAAACTGGATAGATCTATTGTGCATTCAAATGAAAGCCTTTGGCTTCAGTTGCAGAAGGCATGGGGTAACATTAGTGTTGAAGTTCTCAGAGGAGATATATTGACAATGTCAGAGAGATATGCTGCTATAATTGCTGCAAAAGGTGTAGGCGATCACGGCGGCCGCGGCACCTGGGGGTAAGGACATAGAGGTGAGAGAACGGAGCTGGTAGCACGAGGAGCGACAGAGACAAGAGAGTGGAGAGAGGAGAAAAGAAAAGAGAGAAAAAAAATGTCTGGTCCGGTTCCCGGACACATTGTCGCTCGGTCCTCAGCCAGCCGAGAGGTTCTTCTTCGCGGTGCCATGCGATGGCATTG
The DNA here is from genome assembly GCF_949357685.1 of Gobio gobio. Classification (NCBI taxonomy): domain Eukaryota; kingdom Metazoa; phylum Chordata; class Actinopteri; order Cypriniformes; family Gobionidae; genus Gobio; species Gobio gobio. The sequence continues at coordinate 48,091,726 of NC_137102.1, forward strand.
GATGCTTGGTGGACGGCTCGATCCTCCTCCGCCCCCTGGCGGCCGGCGGTGGCTCCTCCTACTGAGGGAGCTGGCAGCGAGTCCCACGCTCCCTGCTCCTCCCCTAAATGGCGGACGGCAGCAGGCTCCGGCTCACGGCAAACGCCGGCGACTCCTCCGGTCCCTCTCGGACGGCAGCCACCCCGCCTCAATCCAGGGGCACGGCAGCGAGCTCTCCGTCCCACCGGATCTTCACTCGCTCCAGCACCACCGCCTCGGGCAGCCCCTCGTGGGTCTTCATTCATCTGTGCTGCCCGACCTCCTCAGCACCGCGATCACCCTCAGCAGTGAGGGCTCTTCGACAGCATGTCCCTCCTTCCTCCCAGGTTTCGACACCAATGTAACGGGGTTCGTTCGTGTGGGAAGAAGGAGGCGGGAACCGGAGAACATTTAAAAAGACTTTAATAAAATAAATCAACAAAATAACATAACCGGCGGCAGTCCCTCACGGACGACTGCTGCCTACGTACAAAACAAACATAACCAAAACACAACATAAAATCCAGGCCTGGTCCTCTCTCGTCCTTCACTGACGTCGCTCCTCTTTTATTCTCCCGTCACTCCTCCGTGAGACACGAGGCCGATGCGGCACGCAGCTGGCGCTCATCATCACTAATGACCATGGCCTCGTCCCGCTCTCACGGTCCCTCAGCCTCGCTGCTCGCTACATGTACCAAATGTTAAAGTTAAAAGTGGAAAAAAACAGTACGACTCACTTCATCTGATATTTGATGGTCAGAGCAACCATCTGCATGTTTCATGAACATTATGAAATTAAATCATGTTTTGGAGGCAAAAAGATAAATATTTTCAAATGTGTCAGGTGTTCTAATAATTTTGGCCACCTCTGTACCTGCTGCCAAATTATTAGATCTATAATAAAAAAAATGTAAATGGCCGTTTCCCCCCATGGTATCGATGTCAAAATTGTGGCCAGTGAAAATGCTGTGTGGCTAGTAACTTTTAAACCACAGTGGCTGGTAAGGAAAAAAGTTAATGTCAAGCCCTGCTTGTCATTGTGTTTCGAATTTAACTTGTGTGCAAAATCAGAATATGACATAAAACATTTGCATATAAAGCAGCGTTTCCATCCCATGCGTTCGAGAGAACAAAAAATCGTCACTTTCTGGGAAATTGGCACAAAATATCGGTAATGAAAATAATTTTAGCAATCAGGGAAGCCACAGGCGAAATGCAATAAATGCTGTCATGTTGTCTTGCGTTCAGAGGTGGATGCCTGGTGTTTGGGAATGCAATCATGTGAGACTTCTGGAAGGTCATTATACCAAGTCATTCTGATGACAGACTTTGGCTCAGGCATTTCAGAATGATCAAACCAACATTTGAGATGCTGTGCATTGAAATGAGTCCTGATTTGTCCAGGTATTCAATCACGTCCTCTGCTGATGTAAAGTCGTGAGTTTTGTTGCGCATCAAGGGATTTATTTTGGTAAATGTGTTTCCATTTCTTATCGATTATCCATCTAAAATGAGCAGAAGTTTTTTTATGTGCATATTTAGAATATATGCGCATCTTGGGGTTTCCATCCAGCTTTTTTTGTGCAACATCTCAAAATTCACATAAATACTGGTGGATGGAAACAGCTGTCGAGATCAAACCTGGTGAAACTCATCTTGATTTGCCATATTTGAATTGAATGCGATACAGCAGAAGGAAAGATTTTGAGCGAATCACGATACTTGGACTATACTTTTATGATACTTTTCCACAGAAGAACTAACCCTTTCAGAATCAAAACTCATAGTTTAAGCACATCAATCTAGGATTAACTTGTGATCAGCCAACTAGAAAACATTTCTTTTAAACTGGGAGAAAGACGGTGTGACTTTCTTCTCATTCCTGTTGTGTTTTCAGTGGAAGTCTGGAAGTTTCTCTTTCTATTCTCTCTCTTTCTTCTCTCACACTCTAGGCAGATTCCATGTTGACACCAGAAAGTGTGAATTATTCATTTCTTCAGGCAGATGAAGAATGGGTGGCAGGGGCACGTGATGCACTCACACTCATGCACACTAACTACACAAACACTCCAACATGCTCATGGGCACAAATACACTACCATTCAAAGTCAGTATACAAACGTATTACGTTTATTCAACAAGGCATTCAATTGATCAAAGGTGACAGTTAAGACAGTATAAGGTTACAACATTTTTTTTCTCTCAAATAAATGCTATTCTTTTGAACTTTCTATTCATCAAAGTATGTTGAAAAAGTATCGCAGTTTTCACAACAACAACAAAAAATAAATATTAGGCAGCACAACTGTTTTCAACATTGATTATAATAAGAAATATTTCTTGATAATCAAATCAGCAAATTAGAATGATTTCTGAAGGGTCATGTGACGCTGAAGACTGGAGTAATGATGCTGAAAATTGAGCTTTCCATCACAGGAATAAATTACTTTTTAAAATATATTAAAATAGAAAACGGTTATTTTAAATTGTAAGAATACTTCACACCATTACAGTTTTGACTGGCAGCTTTGGTGAGCATAAAAGACTTTCAAAAACCCTTACAAACCCCAACCTTTTATCTAAAGCTTTCTATAAACTAAAGACTTACCCTAAAGGCTTTTTAGCAGTTTTAGATTAAAAAAAAATGACTTTATTATTTTTACTTTTGACAATGTCCCTTGACATCTTCAAAGGGTGATTTTGTCATACTTTGCTCAATTTTTTCCATAAAGTAAACCTGCAGCTTGTAAACCCGTATACACACATCAAAACGTAGCTGTAAGGTACATTACTGTGCATTGCATTTTTCTCCTGGCTGCATCTGTGAGAGTTTTTTAAAGATAAATCTGCAACCTCAGTTCCCCATATGATCAGCATATAATCCATTAAAAAAGTGATTCAAGTTGATTCTATTGAAGGTTCGGCATGGGTGGAAGTAATTTAAATCACAATGTCACATTGAAATGACACAATGAATACATTACAGATGAAAAGTTTGTCATAGAATTTTAAAGGGATAGTTCATCCTAAAATGACAGTGACTGTTTGTCCTCTGTGCATGGCTATGCAATGTGTGTGTTTGTGAGAGCACTGCAGTTCTCGTTTCTTCAGTTGAATATCTCCAGACAGGAACACTTTTCTGATGACAGTCAGAATGACATTTGACAGATGTGAATGCTTACGCTTAGATGCTAATTTCTTGTTGCGACAAACACAACGGATATATTCACCTCAGAGAAGAAGATACATGGGTTGTATTTCATGTCACTGTTTTATCCATCTTGATTTCTCATTAGTGGTGGATAAAGTACTTGAAAGCCATACTTGAGTAAGTATAGATATCTTACCTGAAAATGACTTTGGCAGAAGCTAAAGTCACTGTTTAGAATATTACTTGAGTAAAAGTTTTAAAGTATGTGATATTTATTGTACTAAAGTATGAAAATATTTTTTTATATATTAAACGTACTTGTATTGTACGTTGTATTGTACATTAAGTATTGAAAGGAAAAGTACAAGTAAATACAAAAGGAGCAAAAAAATATTATATAATTTTTTTTCTATTCACAGTTCGAGCAGCAAGATTGTGTTCAGCTTCACTCTCTTCCGCTTTGTTTTGTTTTTTTATAAAAAAAATTGCTAAATATTTATTGTTAAGTTATACGTAAGTATATTTCACACATTATTTGCTTCTATTTTAGAACACTTGATGATTATCTAATCAAAATATGTGTTACAGTGCCGATAAAAAATAACGGAAATCGAAAGCATTTCTGATTTATTATGTTTCTGTTAGCTGCATGATGAGGATATAGTTTACATATGCAATTTCGCTGGATAACGTATGCATAAAAGCGAACAAATGGATGAAAAATATATGGTAATAATCCTGATATTAAACAGTTGGGACAGATTTGTGTGTTTTTTTTTTGTCATATTGTTTCAACCCCTTGAGGTACTATTAGCGTCCTCTCAGCTTCGTCGGCAAACATACTGCGATTCTCCACTAATGCAGCATCAACAAAGTTAATTGCTTTATAGTGATATGAAAACATGTACTGTAGTATACACTGTATGATATACCATTTAGTTGTCTATGTTTTAAGGGATTAGTTCACTTTTAAATAAACTTTTGCTGATAATTTACTCACTCCCATGTCATCCAAGATGTCCAATTGTCCATGTCTTTCTTTCTTCAGTTGAAAAGAAATTAAGGTTTTTGATGAAAACATTCCAGGGTTTTTCTCCATATAATGGACTTCAATGGGCCCCAAACGATTCAAGGTCCAAATGAAAGTTTCAGTACAGCTTCAAAGGGCTTTAAACGATACCAGACGACGAATAAGGGTCTTATCTAGCGAAATAATCGGTCATTTAAAAAAAAAAATATATATTTTTTATGTTTTATAAGCACAAATGCTCGCCTTGCTTGGTTCTGTGATGTGCGTTCGTGACGTCACGTAATACGCAATTACGGACGGCGTCACCAGTTAATTTTGGGTGAACTAAAAAGCACCTCTAAAACGCTGTTGCTCAGTAACGGTGGAAATCCATTTTGTTCGGTTATGCAGCGAGATGGAAACAGGGTCTCACCAGCTGACTCAATGACTGATTCTAATGGCGGGATTGAAATGCTCCAGTCGTGGCAGCATTGAGATTCTTTCTCTGTTGGCAATGGTTGGCATTTGCCACATGTGCACCTCCACGTCTCGTTAGATCTTCGTCTGCCCGATGCTTGAGAGGTGTGTGTCGCCGCAGCAGTCTCTTCCATCTGCCTGATATCTTCCTCTGTGTATTACGGTTCAAAAAGGTAGGGCAGGGCGAAAAACTCCATCTCATCTTCTCCTCGAAGTTCAAAATCGTCCGACATCGTTGTTTTACCTTTTAACTCCCTTTTTTTGTAAACGACGTTAGTATGTGCACGTTCAACTTGTAAACACTGACTCGGTACTTCCGCCTACGTCAAGCGTGACGTTTTCAACCTAATTGCGTATTATGCGACGTCACGAACGCGCATCACAGAACCGAGCAAGGCAAGTATTTGTGCTTATAAAACGTAAACTTTTTTTTTTTTGCTAGATAAGACCCTTATTCATCGTCTGGTATCATTTAAAGCCCTTTGAAGCTGTACTGAAACTGTCATTTGGACCTTGAACCGTTTGGAGCCCACTGAAGTCCATTATATGGAGAAAAATCCTGGAATGTTTTCATCAAAAACCTTAATTTCTTTTCGACTGCAGAAAGAAAGACATGGACATCTTGGATGACATGGGGGTGAGTAAATTATCAGCAAAAGTTGATTTAAAGTGAAATAATCCTTTAAAAAAAATGTAAGGTGTCCCGCTCTGTGCAGCTTGCAGCCTCACGTGAGGTGTCAAAACAAACTCCATGAGGCATCAGTGAGTATTTATTTAGAAGCCTCTAGAAGCCGCTCTCGTAATGTATAATGCCATCAGACCCTTCTCAGCCGCTCCAGCAACGGAAGCAACCCGGAAAATGAAATCAACTGCGGTTGTGCGAGCACTTGTTTGCACATGCTTGCTTGCAGTCTGTGTTCTTCCGACTTTATTTTGTAGTAAGTAAGGAAACACTTTGGGGAAATGTATCGGAGTAAAAGTATACATTTTATTTAGGAAATGTAGTGGAGTAAAAGTAAAAGTTGACAGAAATATAAAAACTTAAGTAAAGTACAGATTCTCCTAAAAATAAGTTATTATTACTTTGTTACATTACACCACTGTTTCTCACAAATTGTGTGCTTTATTGCGTAGCCTTGCACAGGCTTTTCTTCAAATAATACATTCAATTTTGGTTTGTTTTTAAACAAACCCTATCGTATACCGCCAGAACACTTGGAATAAACGCCATGTGTTGCATGGGATCACTCTGTGATACTTCTGCATCTTTTTTTGAAGTTTGATGCTGGTCACTGCCATTATTTTGACAAGTGCTAGTGGGACATTTTTTAAGAAATCCTTTTGTGGTCTGTAAAACGAAAGAAGGACAAACGACATATAGAACAACTGTAGATGGGCAGCATGTGGACTTAGGGTGCACAGAAAATATTGATATTTATCTGGACATGATGGTAGAGATTATCATATGTAATGATGACAATAATGTAGGTAACTCTCATAATGATAATAATAGTAGTAATCAGGTGATTTGTTTTGCCCCACAGGTCAGCCGTGTTTTGAAACCCGGAGGCCGCTTCATCTCTGTTACATTTGCGCAGCCACATTTCCGTAAGAGACTCTACGCTCGAGCAAAGTACAACTGGTCTATCAAGCACTATCACTATGGCAGCAGCTTCCACTACTTCCTGTATGTTCTCACCAAAGGGGAGGAGCTTAGCCCAGAGGATGCTGCATTGGAGAAGAGACTGCTCGAGGAAACTGAGGCTTCACCCACTGATGTAAAATTTCAGGAAGTGGATTCTGAGGACTTCCTGAATAACATTGGATTATAGGGACTTGTACATCATGCCAATCAAAAGACTGCTGACCGAAGTTGTACATACTCCTTCATTAATATTTTTTTATGCTCCTATCCTAATAGATTCGATCACCCAAAAATGACAATAGTTTTCACTCATGTTGTTCCAAATGTATTTCTTCCGTGGGAAAAAAAACATTAAGTGTTTTTTTTTAATTCACTTTCATCTACTTTTGTGATTCAGGGAGGAAAGAAAGTCATACAGGTTTTTGAAACAACATGTGGGTGAGTAAATGATGACAGAATTTTCATTTTGGGGGGAACTATCCCTTTAACACTTTGCTGGCCTATAAAAAGATCGCTCTGTTTTTATGGTGACGTTACAAAACGCAGCCTCTTCTCTTTAAGGTCCTGTGAACTTTTGAAAAGCCATGTTTGACTTGTATGCCACACTGTATCGGTTTTTAAAGGGTTAGTTCACCCAAAAATGAAAATTCTGTCATTAATTACTCACCCTCATGTCGTTCGACACCCGTAAGACCTCCGTTCATCTTCGGAACAGAAATGAAGATATTTTAGTTGAAATCTGATGGCTCTGAAATGGCTCTGAACTAAAGACGTCGTTACAAAGTCCATCTCACTACAGTGGTTCTAAAATAACTTTATAAATCGGCGAGAATAGTTTTTGTGCGCAAAAAAACCCTAAATAACCACTTATCATGAAGCTTCGAAGCGTTATGAATCAGCGAGTCGAATCAGCGGTTTGCCAAATTTCAGCAGTTTGGCGGTTTGACACGCGATCCGAGTCATGATTCGGCTCATTGATTCATAACGCTTCGAAGCTTCATGATGCCTTGTTTTGAAATCGTCATCACTATGTAAGTCGTTATTTAGGGTTTTTTTGCGCACAAAAACTATTCTCGCAGCTTTATAAAGTTATTTTAGAACCACTGTAGTGAGATGGACTTTGTAACGACGTCTTTATACCTTTTAAGGGTCTTGAGAGTGAACCGTGCCATTGTGCCAATGGAGGCCTTTCAGAGCCATCAGATTTCAACTAAAATATCTTCATTTCTGTTCCGAAGATGAACGGAGGTCTTACGGGTGTCGAACGACATGAGGGTAAGTAATTAATGACAGAATTTTAATTTTTGGGTGAACTAACCCTTTAAGTCGGTTCAATGCATTGACTTGGAGCGACAATAAGCTTGTAAACAAATATCTTGTCTGTTTTTTAGAAGCTTTTTATACCATGATTTTTAGGACTCTTTCATGTGCAGTTTAAAGGAACACGCCACTTTTTTGAAAATAGGCTAATTTTCCAACTCCCCTAGAGTTAAACAGTTGAGTTTTACCGTTTTCGAATCCATTCAGCCGATCTCCGGGTCTGGCAGGAGCACTTTTAGCATAGCTAAGCATACATCATTGAATCTGATTAGACCGTTAGCATCTCGCACAAAACAATTACTTAAGGGCTTCGATATTTTCCCTATTTAAAATTTGACTCTTCTGTAGTTACATCGTGTACTAAGACTGACGGAAAATGAAAAGTTGCAATTTTCTAGGCCGATATGGCTAGGAACTATTCTCTCATTCCTGCGTAATAATCAAGGAACTTTGCTGCCGAACCATGGGTGCAGCGGCGTAATGATATTACGCAGGTCGAATCAGATTCAATGATTTATGCTAAGCTATGCTAAAAGTGCTACCGCCAGACCCGGAGATTGGCTGAATGGATTCGATAAGGGTAAAACTCAACTGTTTAACTCTAGGAGAGTTCAATTTTCAGAAATAGTGGCGTGTTCCTTTAACTGTATTTCGTATTCTCTCTCTCTGGCCTATTTCTCTGTGTGATTGTGTTGATTGGTCTGACAAGGTTGAGTGCTTGACATCTGCACACTTGTGCAGAGACAAATCTGTCACAAAAGCTTCTCAAACAACAAATAAACAGACAGAAAACAAACAACCCGGCTGTGTGCCAGAATATGACAGACGTGTGTGTGTGTGTGTGTGCGGCTGTTTTGGATGAGGAATGGCTGCAGTGAATCGGAGGAGGCCATTAATAAACCAGAAATCATCTATTTTTAATTTAGCTCTGAAATGTAATTACTGTCTATTTTTAAGATTTGAGGAAGGTGCCTGAATTTCAGAACAGCTTCCTGTGTGCCAATGTGAACATTGATTGAAATGCTACACTGTGATTTTTAATAGTAAATAGAGGAAGGTTAGTCTTAAATCAGGAGAGCCCAAGGCACATGTAAACCCACTTTATGTTGTGAATGTTTGCCATGGCATTACAAGGTGGTTCTGAGTAGTTCCTAGATGATTTCTTCATACGAGGCCATCTACAAGTATATTTTCATCCTTAGTTATGCTTGGGTAAATCTATTGGATTTTTTTTTTCATCCACTTTACTGTCTTCTAGGGAAAATTGGAGGTTTGATCGCTTAGAAAAGTAATAGCACATCTTTCCTCAAAAAACTTGCACAATTTGAGGAACTATTCATGTCTCTGTGGGATGAGTTATGCACCCAAATTAATACTGAAGGGGATGGATTTCGAAGCTCTAACCTTGTGCAAAGATGGTGAGCAATGGTTAATAAATGGCAATGGTTCATATACCAGTAGCAGTTTCATAAACTTTTAGTTCAGAGTTGATCATTGAATGCATCATCTGTGAAAGCTGATGATGTAGTCACAGGTCTTTCCCCTTCACTGAAGCACTAAGAAATGACGTCAGGGCAGGGATGGTATCAGATGGCCCCTGGTATCGGGTGAGCCGTAGGTATCAGGTGTAAATTTGTTCTGTGATCGTATCCTCACGCCATGCTGTGAAATGGTTCTTCTGGAACTTAGTGCTGTCTAAACACCATAAAGCTGCTGTGGAGAACAGGAGACCCTGATTAGTCTAATGGCTGGTTATGTTTTTTTTTACACCCTTGCGATGCAAACCCACATGCAAGTTTTACTTTTTTTATTGACATTTAAGACCATGAACTTTAATAATGTACTTTTGAATAATTGATTGAGTAATTTCAGTAGTGTGCTTGTAAGATATTTTCTGAGATGGTGTCTTGTCTAAATCAGCTCACCAAATTTAATTGGATAATGTGGCTTTTAAATGTCATAAACAGTTGTTGCACTGACGATAATGCAACATTTTTGAAGGATACAGTAGATAGATAGATGGATACATAGATGGATAGACGGATAGATAGATCCTGCAGATTGGTGGATGGATGGATGGTTAGATAGATAGATGGATAGATAGATTGGTGTATGGATGGATGGATGGATAAATACATAGCTGGATGGATACATAGATGGATGTTAGATAGATAGATAGATACATAGATAGATGGATAGATGGATAGATGGTTAGATGGATAGAGAGATAAATAGATGGATTGATGGATGGATGGATGGATACATAGATAGATGGATGGATACATAGATGGATGTTCGATAGATAGAGAGATGGATAGATGAATACATGGATGGATACATAGATGGATAGACGGATAGATAGATTGGTGGATGGATGGATGGATACATAGATGGATGTTAGATAGATAGGTACATAGATAGATGTTAGATAGATAGATGGATGGTTAGATAAATAGATGGATAGAGAGATAAAGGGATGGATGGATGGATGGATACTTAGATGGATGTAAGATAGATAGAGAGATGGATAGATGAATACATGGATGGATGGATACATAAATGGATAGACGGATAGATAGATTGGTGGATGGATGGATACATAGATCGATAGACGGATAGATAGATTGATGGATGGATAAATGCATAGATGGATGTTAGATAGATAGATAGATAGTAGGGATGAAACGATTACCGGTTTCACGATAAACCACGATAAAATGTAGTGACGGTTAGTAATATCGTATAAAATGTAATTATCATTAAAACCGCGTGTGATTATCACGATTTTAAAACTTGCGGTAAATCTTGTCCAGTCAGCGTCAGTCTGGCGCAGACGCAGCGCTGTTTTCTGAATGAGAAGAAATGGCAGAAGGCAGTGACAGCACCGGGAGATTTTTCAGATATCTAAAAGGACCAAATCTGAGGCGTTGTCATATTTTGGCTTTTACAATAGTCCTGAGGGAAACTTAATCGAAGATGGTCACCCTGTCTGCAGAACATGCCAGAATAAAGTCGCTGTAATAGGGGGAACACTTCAAAACTACGAACGCAAGGCAAGTGGACTTTGACCTCAATACCAAAACTACGTCTGGGAAATAATAACGTGAAGCGAACGAACAAGTTCAGACAAGACTAGGGCGACATTTAAGGGATAATAATCAGGGTTTGCCATTAACAACCGCCGTTTGCGGGTGTAAGTTAACGTTATTTCGGCTGCACACTAGCCACTCTGCTGTTGAACCTATTATAGTCTTCTCAAAATCCATCTGTTATAATCGCGTGCGCATTATAACCACTCACACGTGTTTATATTGAGTTTATGAATGCAATGTCTCATTATCAGAGGCGTTCAGATTAGCCGGAATTTTGTTCAGAGCACGCGCCGCTCTCACGCGCTGAAATCTACACTAAAAACAGAGATGTGTGTGTGATGTACGCAAGAGATTCACTCATCATACAGTGGATGACTGTTTTTGTTCTATTTCAGCAGCGAAAATAGTTTCAAACAAACACAGCAGAACCACAGCGCGTCTGATGTGACTGGCATAAAGTTGGTGAATTTAGGGACCGTCTCTAAAGTTACACACAACATTGGTAACGTTATACACGTTTCAAACTTTAATAGCATTTGAAGAGAATGAAAGTAATAAAACTGACTGTAAAGTGATCATCTAGGTGTCAGGTATGATGCAGACATTTTGATATTTAATAAAATAAACTGTCAAATCATATGCAAATATGGATATGCATTATTTCTCTAGGATACTGTTTGGGCTTTTACACAAAACATGCTAGATTTAAATGCATCATTGTTGAACACTGATGAGAATATTGCTTGAGAATATATTTACAGAGATAATATTAGAGATTATATTTACGATAAATTATTGTTATTTATGCGTTGATATTGACGACGGCCATTATAAGGAAGAAAATCCCACAGAATCTTGCTTAAAAAAAGTGCATAGAGCTGCTTTAGTTTGTTTGTTGATTTTCAAATATAAAACTTGAACAAAACCGTGATAATATTGATAACCGTGATAATTTGGGTCACTATAATCGTGATGTTAAATTTCCATACCGTTTCATCCCTAATAGATAGATATATACATAGATAGATGGTTAGATAGATGGATGGTTAGATAAATAGATGGATAGAGAGATAAATAAATGGATTGATGGATAGATGGATACATAGATGGATGGATGGATGGATACATAGATGGATGTTAGATAGATAGAAAGATGGATAGATGAATACATGGATGGATAGATGGATGGATACATAGATGGATAGACGGATAGATAAATTGGTGGATCGATGGATGGATACATAGATGGATAGACGGATAGATAGATTGGTGGATGGATGGATAAATACATAGCTGGATGGATAGATAGATAGATAGATAGATAGATAGATAGATAGATAGATAGATAGATAGATAGATAGATAGATAGATAGATAGATAGATAGATAGATAGATAGATAGATAGATAGATAGATAGATAGATGGATAAATACATAGCTGGATGGATGGATAGATAGATAGATAGATAGATAGATAGATAGATAGATAGATAGATAGATAGATAGATAGATAGATAGATAGATAGATAGATAGATAGATAGATAGATAGATAGATACATAGATAGATACATAGATGGATACATAGATGGATACATAGATGGATGGTTAGATAGATAGATAGATAGATAGATAGATAGATAGATAGATAGATAGATAGATAGATAGATAGATAGATAGATAGATAGATAGATAGATAGATAGATAGATAGATAGATAGATAGATAGATAGATAGATAGATAGATAGATAGATGGATGCATGGATGCATGGATGGATGGATTTTGACAGATTTCTTGTTGTTTATTTCACCCACAAGAAAATAATCCAAAATGATAATATGACCCTTCAATATCATTATTTAAAGATTGAGATCTGTTCAGGCTCATGTTTCTGTAGGGACAAATGTGTGCTGTTGTTCAGCTGGGGGGAGGGGTCAGGACACACCATTACATCATCACCCAGCAGCGGCGGCGGCAACAACAGACCGTGGTATTGATAGCAGACACACAAACCCCTGCTCACAGCCGATCCACTGACAACACTAGGGTAAACATTTCACTAAGCTACGTTTCGGACAGAGGCATGCGTGTGTGTGTGTGTGTGTGTGTGTGTGTGTGTGTGTGTGTGTGTGTGTGTGTGTGTGTGTGTGTGTGTGTGTGTGTGTGTGTGTGTGTGTGTGTGTGTGTGTGTTTGGTCACTACTGCTCTTAAGGTCAAAACAGAGATTTTTTTGAACAGAGGGCAGCACTTCAAAACATAATTGATTTAATTCATTTCTTGAAAACAAACTGTTTACCAAACTGTTATCCTTGGTGCCGCATCTCTCTGTTATATAGGATTATGTAATGAGTTTAAAAATCTAAATTAAATTGTAATGTCGTTGTAGACTGATGTGTTTTACAATGGCATAGAGAGCTGGGTATAGACATAATGACAATATGCAATGTTTACAACTTTTACATTATTTTCTCAAATTTACCTATTTTCTGGAACTCATATAAGGGTAAAATACAGCTTCTATAAATTAACCAATCTCAGCTGATGTAGCCAAATATTGATATGGGCATATATTATAAATATAAGCAACTCTTTATGTATTTTAAATATTATATATCAGTCTGTCACTGTAGTGCGACTGCAGAAGAGCTGCAGGTTCTGGAACAACATTCCTGTCATAGTTCCAACTCCATTGCTAATCCATAAGCTATCCCTAAAATCAAAGCAAAATGATAGGATAATCATATGAATGTTAAATCCCAAGCCAATCCCTGAACCTAATCCTAAAACATGATTGGATATTAGAAATGTTCCAACAGGACCAACCGGGATCCTACATGGTCTTGTATAATCACTGTAAAGCACAGAGTCACACCGAGCAATGCGGTGATTGAGTTTCCGCATCCCATTCGGCCCAATCTTAATTCTTCTGTTGTCTCTGTCCAATGCCTAATTAAAAGTAGAAAATGGTCCAAATAAAAAGTAGTTTTTCTGTCATTTTCTGTATATTTATGGTTTGTACGATCCAGTTCAAACACCTCCCCGTTGACTCACAGTGGTGTTGAATGAGGATGTACAGCAAGAAAGAATATGTTGTTGTCTCTAATGAAGGAGCACCAACTGAGAGCAACGAGCTGGGATGAAGCAAGGACAATGCTCTTAAATCAAACGTCTTTCTCACTTTTCATTTCTTCCGGCAGAGAGCTCATTCTTTGAGAATCTTAGAATGTCATCTCTCCCTCTTTCTTCCGTTATCGCGCTGCCATTATCTGCCGAGAGTTGGGCTTTCCATATTGGGTCAGGCCACAGCGTCGCTCAGTCACTCCAGAGCTGCCGCGGGCCGCCTGTCTGTTCAGATAGTGTATCAGTAATCTCCAGCTCTGAGCAGCCTGTGTGAAGCGGGAAGGATTCCCCTGGGCATTGGAGCCGTTCAGGAACACTGCAACAGCCATGAAGGTGTATTAATAGACTGAGATGGTGAAGCTGAGTGCCCTTGACTGCGGTTGAGTAACTGACTGATGGACTTTCTGCTGTGTGAGGACCTCGTCGAGTTTTTTCGAATAAACGCGCACAGATGTCGGGAGTCCATGATGACCGCTGAGGTTAAACTGACATTGATCATCTTAAAATCCTTCGAAAATTTTAGTGCTCGGGTCAAATGGAGTTATAGAACGTTATCAGGATCGGACGAGTATTGGAGTTTAAATTGATTTGAGTAAGCCTGACTTGTTTCCAGATGGATCCTGAGCCTCATTGCACTCATCGGACATGGCTGACCTCAAAGGCCACTCATGGGCGCATCACGGATCACGGATAAAAGCCATTGATTCTCTTGCGGTAGAATCACACACATTGTATCGGGGTTGTGTGATGAAGGCAAACATCAATATTGCTGTGAAATTTAACTGCATTAGATGTTACAGTGTTTGTGTAAACACAGCTTTATCCAAGCTGTTTGGAAGTAATACATGAATAGTGTCACCAGAGAAAAACGTCTGAAACGACCACTAACCATGTCTGCTTATCATGTTTTTGAGGTACCAGATCTTATATTAAAGGGAAAGTCAGATTCCTGTAAACAAGTATTCCTGTAGCTCATAGTAGAGCATTGGACACCAAGGTCATGGGTTCAAGCCCCATGTACTGATAGAATGTATACCTTGAATGCAATGTAAAGGCCAATTGACACTCAACTGACAGACGCCAACTAATGGCAACTGATATGATCAGATACGGTTGACATTGGTTGCCACTTGTTTTCGCCGACTTGGAATGTATTAGAAGTGACATTCTGTAAGCTGGTGACTGTTGGCGTTGGTCAGTGAAGTGGGAATTATTAAGTCACGTTTGTGTAAATATATCTGCCAAATGCGGGAGTTCTAGCCTGACGTCGTCATACTCAAAATATGAGTCTGATACTGCGCCATTGGGCTGTGATTATAGGGCGTGTTTCAACCGAACCAGGAAAGAAAATGCCTCTGCACTCAATTGACCTATCGGTAAGCCCCTCCCCTCGAACGCAGAAGTGCCAATAGCCGTTGAGTATCAGTTGCGCTGGGACCGGAACTCAAACATCTTTAGGTGTCAGCGCCATAGAGATGCATTGGAAAATCCGAAGCTCTCATCGGTTTGATGGTGTTTATGCTACAAAAATGCTAAAACATCGTGCCTGAGGTACTGTAACACTGATTCCAGGTATCCTGAGAGGATTTTCTGTTTGTCATACTCTCGTTAAGTTACGATTAAAGTCCCTGCTAACATACAAACCGAAATAGCTAACTGTTCTCACGTCATGTAACACTGTAGGTCAAAAACACGAAGGTCTACATTTCAGTGCCTCTCCATATTAAACTGGTTATATGTAAATTCATTTCATTTTAGATATGTTTAAGGTCTACATTATCTGTCCTACGAAAGGAAGAATTTGCACGCAGTTTATCGGAGTTGTTTTGCAGATACAAAGTTTAGCAGTTATTAACTGCACCCTCGAAAAGGCATACGGTCTGTGTATATGTTTGTTTACTGTTAGTTGTATGAGTGTTTTTGTGTAATTTGCTGTGTATGTTAATGGTAATGCAACGGAGAGAGATGAGACGTTAATGCGCACTTCTTATGCTTTGTTTGTTCAGCTCTTACGATGATTTTTTGGAGTGAATAACGATGCAATAAACTTGATAAACCATCAGTTAAGTTTGGCCATCATTCGGACGGGATATACGCTACAATCTGTGTCCAAAAACATCTTGGGATAAGGTTTTCACACTGACAGCTGTACATTGTAAGATATAGCAACTCTGTTTGTTTGTTTGTCCGAGTTAGCAACAGTAACTAAGGGGAGCGGGGCTTACCGATAGGTCAATTGGATAGACCTACAACCAATCAGAGCAACGGGAGCGACGCATAGTTGTCAACAGAACTCAACTGCACGCACGCTGGAAGAAGTAGAAGAAGAAGATGAGTGTAAACTATCTTTGCCGGTGTTGTAAAAAGAATTTAAGGATACATGGAGTACTTACCAATACGATCATCATTTTTGAGAGAAATAGTAAAGGTGAATGCACATGTTCTCTGTTTAGGATTAGAACAAATTCAACCCAAGCGCTCTTAAGTGACGTGGATGATTACGCTACTGTTGATCTTCTGTCTGTCATCGTATAAAGCCCGCCCTGACAATTTCATTGGTCCGAACAGCTCTGGTTTGAGCATAGTTGCTCCACAATGGATCAAGTCCAGACCGAACTTCCCGACCTCAAATGTTGTGGGCGGGGCTAAGTTCGGCTGGCATCCAGGCTATGTGAGTTCACCCCAAATTGAACATTCCGCCATTTAGGCTACATTCAGACTGCAGGTAAAAAAAGGTTTTTGCTCATATGTAACTGCTTTTGTAAGATCTGATTTTCTCGTGACAGTGTGAACAGCACAAACCACATGGAATCTGATCTTTTCAATTCCGATTTGTGCCACTTCGACTATGTTCACACCAGGGCTTGACATTAACTTTTTTGCTCAACAGCCACTGTGGCTAGTGGTTTTCAAAAGTTACCATAGCCACTCAGCATTTTCACTGGCCACAATTTTACTGCTTGGAAATTAAATTTGATATGATTAAAGTTGACTTTGGCACGCTTAAATTACTTGATTTTGAGTCATTTTACTTGATTTAGAAGATGTAAAACCCTTTCAAACTTTCAATGCAGAGTGACCACCCAAATCAAGACTACAGTGTATATCAGCTGGTATGCAGATGGGCAATTGCAATATGGCTAATATGAGAAATTTTATATGCAAGTTATTTTTGTTAGGCTACATAAAAGAACAAAGAAGCAAATTACAAAAACAATAGTACATTTCTCTAAAAAAAGAAACAGATACAGTAGGTTTATTTAATATGTATACATTTATTTAACACCTGTAGTTGTTTGATTAACATTAATGACATTGTAACGAGTATGAATACAGTGTGGCCCCTTTAAAGCTACACTGTATAACTTTTTTAGTTTATTCTTAGCTAAAAACACTTAGTTCTTTCAAAAATATATGTGCTCATTAATGTATATTTACTTCTTTCAAGTAATAAAGTATTCTCGTAAGTTTATAATATGCCATTGAAAATACATACGGGTGAGGGGTTCAAATGCGGGTTGCCCATGTTGCCCCTCCATCTTGAAAGTGCATTAGCCAAAGAGGGACATACCCGTAAATTCAAGCTTCGCCTTTCGCGTTTTAACATTCGATGGCACCGTGTCGAATGTAGACGAGGTCGAACTGGAAGCCATGTTAATCTTGGACTAAATCGGCCACCGTAGGAGTTCAAACGAAATCGGAATTGAGAGGAACAGAAACTAATATTCACTGGATGGTCATATATCTTTTCACCGCTAGATGGGAGAAAATATCACACAGTGTAGCTTTAGGAGTGCGCGCTCCCTGTTGAACTGCCTGTGTTTTGTGTGTGTGCGCCTCGAGCACCCATGTGTGCGGATTATTTTCTGTTGCTAACATTTAGTTTTTTTTTTTTATTAAGTAATGCTGTGGACGGAATGGAGTTTGTGACGCACTCTTGTGAGAGTTTTGCAGGGAAGAAAGTGTGAGCTGTTTAATGTCGATCGCCTCCGTGTTTGCATCAACTCCAGTTACGTTAAGTGAGCTATCCCTATTTTCATTCGTACATAACGCGTTACAACGTAATATTCTGACTCATATCCAGTTATTACCTACCTGTGTACGTACACTTAAGCCATAACTGACTGTGTTCATGCGAGATACTCCACACGATGGAAATTTTGACATCTGTGTGCGCGTGTATTTGACTATTCAGGCGTAAGGAGAACTGATCACGTGCGACAGCGAGAGAGCGCTTCTGTTGTGTGTCATTCAGCGCGATTCTGCCTATCCCGCATTCACGAACTGCAAGTTAATCGATAAAGAATTGTAATTGAATTGTAATTTTGTGAATTGTAATATTTTGTGATACAACGGTCTTGGCATTTCATTTGGCTGTTGGCTGAAATTATATTCAACCCGCCAAAGTGGCTAGTGAGTGGCTGCCTTACCCGCCACAGCTGAAATCTACCCGCATTTGGCGGAATCGGAGCCCCGAGTTCACTACTGCCCAGACTCGAGATGTCAGCAGCCATATTGGGACACTGGCGGCTTCTCTTACTACAATGGAAGAGAGTGAAGGTGCGTCATCCATCTTTTTTTATAGTTTGTGGTTGGTGTACAAAAACAACAATAACAACCGCAACATTGAACGGCTTTATTCCATGCTGTCGTCTCAACTGGTTACAAAACATGTCTGTTATATTGTCAGTTTCTGTTCGACCTGTACTTAGCAACAACACAACCTTGTTTCTGCAGCGACTTTCAGCATGTTTCCTATAACAATGTCTGACTTTTACATGGCATGAGAAAATCACATAAACCCAAATCCGATCAGAGCAGTCAGACTGAAATGGATTTCCAGAAATGCAATTTGAATTGGATTTCAAACCACAAATGAATGTAGCTCGAAACGGATTGTAGAAATCGCATTTCATGCGATTTTTGCCGTTCACACTTGCTAAATCTGTTCAGATTTCAATCTGATATGCATAGAAATCGAATTTGGACTGACAGTCTGAACGTAGCCTTCCATATGTGGTCCTAAATCTGTTTTGCAATGCGACCTCAGTCTGAACAGTCATATCGGAATTCATGTGAAATAGATAGATAGATAGATAGATAGATAGATAGATAGATAGATAGATAGATAGATAGATAGATAGATAGATAGATAGATAGATAGATAGATAGATAGATAGATAGATAGATAGATAGATAGATAGATAGATAGATAGATAGATAGATCTATCTATCCTCCTCTTTGTTTTTTATATTGCCTGCGCTTAAATTCGCTGGCTGGCAGATCACACTATTAACACTTAGGCTACTTTAATGTTCTCCGTGTGACAGTGTGTGCGGCGGGACGTCTTTTTGTTGGTCTTTTGCGCATGCGGGTCAGTCCAGGTCATTCACACTGGAATCTGATATTGGCCACATTTAAAACAACAATGTGAACAGCTATACAAAATATGAATCTGAGCAATAAATTGGAATTGAGGACTAAAGCTCATAGTGTGAACATAGCCTTATTCACCCATATGATGCTCCAAATCTGTATTTTTTCTTCTACGAAACACAATTATAAGATATCTTGAAGAATGTTGGGGTCAAAATTGGCTTTTATTGTATGGCCAAAAATCTATTTTCAAAATATCTTCTTTTGTGTTTCACAGAAGAAAGAATGTCATACAGGTTTGCAATGACATGCGGGTGTGTAAATGATGACTGAATTTTAATATTGGGGTGTACTATCCCTTTAAAGATTTCAAGGAAACGGTCAAATGATTTTCCTGTCTACTACATCAAGGCCTATAATCCATCTTCCAATGTCGATGTGCAGAAGGTCCTCAAGTAATTGTAGCAGCACAGCTCTAAGCTCTCATAAGACCTTATGCCACAGGAACAATTTCCCTGACATCATAACCGTGAGCTTAGCCTGAGATCAGTCTGAGCGTGATTACATGGGCATCAGAACTGGTGCCAAACTTCACTGCGTCCTTTGGGAAATACAGGCCTGGAGCACACCAACTCTCTCTCCATATGGTTTCATCCTCATAGACAGCTCCAACACTAGAGATCTATGAGGAGATAATAGGCTGAAAGAGGACTGCAGTTCCCTGACTGGGCTCCACAATAAGAGAAACGACCATCCTGACATGAATTATATTGAGACGTTAAAGGTAGGGTAGGCAATTTTCAGAGCGGCTAGCAATAGCAAGTTAGCGCCTCCAAAGCCACGCCTCCTTCAGAACACATGAAGGCAAAAGAGTTTGCATAGCGTCATGAGATGAGAGACGCTGTTAAAGGATTAGTTCACCTCAAAATGAAAATTTCCTGATAATTTACTCACCCCCATCTCATCTTTCTTCTAGGGCTGCGCAATATATCGGAATTATCGGAATATCGCAAATGTACATATCGCAATATGCATATCGCAAGGGTACGCAATATCTGAATGATTTTAATAGGCTACTTCAACATTGTGAAAAGTGTACGTTTTAGGTTGACGCGTATGGCAGAGAATAGACTGGGCTCACGACTGTTACTTATGTGACTTGCTTGACGTTAAAAAGAGTTATTAAACGCAATAGCTTGCAGCAAACAACTCCTTGCAGTCTCGCACTGTCTGCTGTCTGACACACACACCGAAACGTGCGCACAAGCTGTTCTTTTCTCGTGTCTTGTTACGCAATCGAACTGTCAAATACACACATATATATTAAAATGGCTGTCTTGGTGATTATTCATGTAAACACAGTCGGTTATGCTTTAAGTGAAATATATCAGTCGGGGAAAGAAATAGATTTTACACACTTAAAGCAATATCGTATCGCATATCGAATAGCGCATTATTTAACAAGGATATCGCATATCGCATTTTCTTCAATATCGCACAGCCCTACTTTCTTCAGTCGAAAAGAAATTAAATTTTCGGAAGAAAACATTCTAGCATTTTTCATCATATAATGCTTTTCAATTGCAACCAAAATGCTGAAGGTCCAAATCGATGCAGTTTCAAAACGCTTCGATGGGCTTCAGAGGATCTGCGTGATCTCAGACGAGGAATAGGGTCTTATCTAGTGAAACGATCTGTCATTTAAAAAAAAAAAAAAAAAAATGTAATATACTTTTTAAACTAAATTGCTCATCTTGTGCAGCTCTGCGAGGTGCTAATGACGTAATCACGTCAGAAAGGTCACGCTAGACGTAGACAGAAGTACCGCCCCCGTGTTTACAAGCGCTTGTGCGAAGACTAATACAAACGCCCTACAAAATAAAAAAGGTAAAACAACGATATTGGACGATTTTGAAGTTGAAAATTGAGTGTTTTTGGTAAAGGGCGTTTGTATTAGTCTTCATACGAGCGCTTGTAAACACGGGGGTGGTACTTCTGCCTACGTCTAGCGTGACCTTTCCGACGTGTTTACGCCATCCTTAGCACCTCGCAGGGCTGCGCAATATATTATTATTATTTTTTTTTTTTTAAATGACCGATGGTTTCGCTAGATAAGACCCTATTCCTCGTCTGGGATCACGCAGAGCCTCTGAAGCCCTTCGGATCGCTTTGAAACTGCATTGATTTGGACCTTCAGCTTTTTGGCTGCAATTGAAAAGCATTATATGATGAAAAATCCTGGAATGTTTTCTTCAAAAAACTTAATTTCTTTTCGACTAAAGACATGAACTTCTTGGATGAGATGGGTGTGAGTAAATTATCAGGAAATTTCTCAAAGCACATAACATAACAATAATAATGAACTTAAACAACTTACTTGACTGCTGCAGATTCATTTCGGCGTTGATAATGTTGCCATTGAAATCCATAAATTCGAGTCACGAACCGCTCCGAGTATAACGTCACGGGTTTCCATCTCTTCCAAATGGCAGTAGTTATGGCGTGAACAGCATGTGCTGGTTGTTTTGGTTCAGGAGGAACTTTAAGAGGTGGCTGTTGTTTTGTTTGCAGTACTCGGTGACTGACGTCTGTCTAGCTCTACATATAGCATAAAACACGCTGATGATGTGATGGAAATACATACGTTGACAGGCAGGTAAGACATTTGGTCCGAATGCAATTTTTGGACGAACATTTTATGGTCCACAGACGATATATAAATACATTTAGACCACTTAACTTAGTGATTGCTATCAGGATGTGAAGAGACTTTTAACCAGCAAACAAATCGCCTACCCTGCTTTTAATATTTCATTAGATGACAACAGCTTGATCTTGGTCATTTAAAACGGCATGGGGGTATTTTTAAACACGTGACAGTACTTGTTTCATCATTTTATGGATAGAGATGCAAACATCAAGTCTTGTTTATTCGAATGCCTGTTTCTAAATGCAGATGGGTTTACTAGCCTCAAAATCAATATTTGTGTCAGACTTGTTTACCTCTATGCAGTCAAATGACGACAGTAATCCATACGTGTATGTTCTTCCACCATTTATTAGTTCACCAAATACAGTGAAAATGGTATTTTAATATGCAATGATTCATTCTTAGAATGTCATGACATTTTTGTTGCTTTTTTGCTTGATAAAACGATGTTCCATTATTGAAAAGTATTAAGGTTTCATGCACAACAAACCATAGTCAGTTTCTTTAGAATAATGGTACAAAACAAAGCAAAAAATAAATCAACTAAAATCAACGAAACAAACGTAATGTCCAAAAAACCTGTCAAATAACAAGTCATTTGAAGATGTCCGTAAACAGTGCAGTAGATTTCTAATATCGCCATTTTTCTAACAAATTCAACAAAGCTCAAGTCACAGTTTACGATTTTCCATATAACAGTAGTTCAACACAGATGTGTAGGTGTGCAAAAAACCAGAGAAACATTCATTCATCAAGTCTTTCAAAAAAAAAACATCCCAACCAAACTGAATTATCCTCTCGTCCCTGTCTAAAGATTTTTCTCTGAAATATAAACATCCTTGTTGATGAATCTTTAAGACGACATACTAGCATATCATTTTAAATAACAAATATTTAGATATAAAAATACAAATATGATTTATTTATTTTTTTCAAAAAGAAGCGTGCCAGGGTAAGATTCATGGTGGCACCTCTGTTGGCACCGGAGTGAAAGTTCATGCAAAGAGATGGACACGACAAAAAAATGTGAGGAGCTGATGAAAAAAATCGAAATATATAAAACATAAAAGGGATTGGAAGAAACCAAGATGCATTCATGTTGGTTTAATTACATGAGGTGGTAATGCACAATGTTCCTCTGTGCTGTACTGATGATGTGAATCCGTGGCGCAGGTGCGCAAATCAGCTGCAGTGAAGGGCAAAACAATAGATCAGCAAACGACGCCTCAAAGACTATACGCTTCAACACCTGTGGGCATGTGTATGATAATATTCTCAATTTCTGAAAAAGAACATGATGCAAAAGAGCGAAAGAAAATATTCACATTGCACCATCCGTACATATAGTTCAATTATCATTATGGGAGCTCAATATCTTTGTGTGTGTGTGTGTGTGTGTGTGTAGCCTATGTGAAGTCTAAAATGTCTCTAAAAGCAGCAGTCGAACTGAAGTCGACGCTCAAGGCAGATCCATATGTGTGTGTGTGGTGTGTGTGTGTGTGTGTGTGTGTGTGAAGGGGAAGGTCTTTGAGCAAAGATACTGTACAGCTATAGTAACAGAGCTTAAGATGCGGTTCAGTCTTCGTTTGAACTTCGCGTTGCTTACAGCGCTTTTGGAAGATGATGGTCGTGGAATAATAATGACAAGTCCATCCATCTTTATTCACAGAGCCGCAGCGCGCGCAGCCACAACAACGTCTCCGACATCTTCCTCAGAGCTTTCATTCGGGTGTCGTTTATATTGGAGAATTGCCAGCAAACCCCAAAGGAAATTCCGTCTCTCCCTTTCTTAAATTCTCGTCTTCCCTTTTGGTTTAGCCTCCTCGTGGTTCGAGCGTCGTGCCACCGTCCCCCCGTCTCTTTGCAATCTTCTTCACATGCACAACCGACAAGTGCTTCGAATCGGTGATAAAAAATTGAAATGTCTGCAAGGCATCGCGCGGGTTTAAACGCCTGGTGATGATTTGTCGGTCATGCCTTTCAGCACCTCATCTATTCGGTCGTCCTCGATGACCACTGTGAAGAAGAAGAAGACAGACAGCTGATGTCAAGACCTCGCACGATCTACCATTTGCGTATTTGCGCGCTTTGAAACTGCGCAACTGGCTTTAGGATGCAGCACAAACGAATACTAAAATGCATATTAAATGCCTAAATCAAAGTTGCCTTAAATATTATTGCATCGAGGAAAACTGATGACAGATTAACATATATAAAGTCAAATGTTTTGGCTTGTTCTGTCCCATAACGTCACCAAATTATCCAATCGTTTAACATGCATTTAAATGAATAATTCATTTATAAATGAAAATTCTGTCATTTGCCCGCCTTGATGTTGTTCCAAACTGTTGTGCACTGACGGGCTCGGTCACCATTGCTTATTTCTTCCGTCCAATGAAAGTGAATGGTGACCGAGACTGTCTTTCTAACTAACATCTCCTTTAGTTTTGCATATAGCAAAGAAAACGAGTAGCCCAAATTACAAAAGTCTCGATTCCTATAACTTTAATAAGTTATTTTCCATCGGCATAACATTCTCACCTCTCTTCGCCCTGCCGATCTGTCCAAGTTTTGGAGGTCTTTTCGCTTGCGACGCTCCGAAGAACGAGTTGGTGTCCTGCAGCCCGCAGCTGAAGGACATCTGGCTGACATCGTTGTCCGCTCCGTATCCGCTCATTTTCCCCTCTCCGTACGGCAGAACCTCGGACATGACTGCTGTTAAGGACGGGCTCGCGACGCAGAAGGCGCTAAAGAACTGATGCAGGCAGCTGCGGTGGATATGGCAACTATCCCCGCAAAACAAATGCACTTCTTTTTACGTAGATATCCTCGCGCGTAAATGTCAGACTCCTCGCACCGCCAACTTCCAAGGGTACTGGAGTGCTCGGTGCAGAGCGCGTCGTGCTGGGGAGAGCGAGCGAGCGAGAGAGAGAGAGAGCGCGGCTGAGTGTACGGCTACATCAGCGGTCAGGTGAAGTCTGCTGTAAGATACGGGAGATCCCGCGATCATAAAGGAAACCCGGGCGGAACAGTGAAGTCATCCATCCGGGCGTGTGTCTGTTTAGGAGAGAGAGAGAGAGAGAGAGAGAGAGAGAAAGAGAGCGAGATGGGGACTCCAAGAGGTGCAAGGGTGGCCCCTTCAGGCGAAAGTTGAAAATGGCGAGAGGAAACACTGAACTGCGCTCTGTAGTCGCTCGTTTGCGTGTGACGCACAGTGTGCGCATGCAGGGACCTTTGGGAAGCCATGTGTTTGGAAGCTAAACCAGGAAAAGATCGCAAGAAATAGCCGATTTATGGAGCTCGATTGAATCTCAAGAACTTAATACGACTTTTTGGCACTTTTTTGTCCAATTTTGTCTTAAAATAAATAAATAAATAAATAAATAAATATATATATATATATTTTTAATATGTTGCCTTCATTGTTTGTTGCTACTTTACAAACACATTTTATATACTTTCATTTTATATAACAAGGATGTGAACCATTTAGTTAATGTGATTATTCATACATTTAAAAGAACATTAACATGTTTACGTTTATGAATATGAATCACATAAACTAAATGGTCTATTCCCTTGTTCTAAGACTTATAGCCTATATACAAATATTTTTATAAGCTCTAGTTGCTGTTTTTTTTACTCATTTAAAATGCTTAATTCATAATATGTGAGGATTATTCAATTCAATTTGATGGAATTTTACTATAGGCTACAATTGAAATTCGTAAACCTTAAAAAAATGCTTAACATTTTTTGAGTGTAGTAATTTCCAATCATGAAATCTTAATTTTTTTTTAAATGATACAAAGAAAATTGTTTAGATTGCTATAGCATAGGCCTACATTAAATACAATCGTTTTCACCAAGAACGATAACTACAACGATAACTAATCGTTCTAATTATGAGAATAGGAAAGTCCGCATCACGGATAACAACACATAGTAGGGTAAAGATATCACTGAAATCACTTTGAGAACGAGCATTTAAAGCGACAGAAGACATAAACAGAACGTTTTCTTCCGATGGTGAACAACGGACATTCTGCATTGGCAAGACTGGCCTATACGTTTATATGTTTTATAAATAAATAAATATAAAATAATGCAAATAAACATGTCCTTTGTAGCTACGGTTCTTTAAGGACAAATGAGACAAAGTGAATAGGAAAACTACACTGCTTTGGATGGGTTCTTTAGGCCTATTGATAACCGTTTTTATAAATAAAGAACCCATCCAAAGCAGTGTTTAGGCTACAAGTTCTCTCTTTAGTTTGCGAATGAACTGTAGTCGAACAGTAGGACAATGGCCCTGTTGTTTATGTTATCATGTTGTCAATTAATGGCCACTGACTTATGGTTCCCGATAAATGAAAGTTATGAAGAATCTGGAAAATGTTTTGTTATTATTGTTTTGGTTCGCTTAGCCCGATTAGATTGTATACATGGGAAATGTCACCTTAGCCTAACACTACAGTCCTGCTTTCTGGTGCTGTGCAGGCGTCATCAGCGCACGTCACATACGCGTCGCATGTCCTCGGTCTCCAGATGCCGGATGTTGTTCGTCACCGTGGCTCACCTGTTGCCTTTCGCGGTACTTCCTTTTGAATAAGTTATCTGAATGAAGGCTAAGTCAGAAGTTTATGGTTTATGGTAACGACGAACCTGCCTGACATTAATATTCTCTCATGATTTTTTTATTTATTAACCTTTATCTGTTATTAAACTCTCTCTCTCTCTCTCTCTCTCTCTCTCTCTCTCTCTCTCTCTCTCTCTCTCTCTCTCTCTCTCTCTCTCTCTCTCTCTCTCTCTCTCTCTCTCTCTCCTCTCTCTCTCTCTCTCTCTCTCTCTCTCTCTCTCTCTCTCTCTCTCTCTCTCTCTCTCTCTCTCTCTCTCTCTTTTCATACACTTAGAAGATGGGTCCCACTTTGATATGGTGTTAATAATTGGTGTCATTACAGGTGAGTGACAATTCATCTGTATCCAATGGACAAAGTGCCTAGTCTTGATTGGTGAGATAGCAAATGGGAAATGAGGCACAAAAGGCATTTGCCTACTCTGCCTGTATAGCCGGCCCTGACTATTTCAGCACCATGGATAGAGCTCACAAGGGCCAAAAAATTATGTTTAAAGGATTTTTGGACTTCTCCTCTAAACAGGAGAAATACCATCCTATACGCCATTTATCCTCTGCAGCATAACAACTATCTGTGAGCATAGGCTTTTTTTCTCAACTCACGCATTTGATTGTTGGCATGGCAACAGTCCTCAGAAGACTGCAGTTCTCAAAGTTCATTTTCATATCTTCACTGTCCTCCTGAGCAAAAGGATTTTCATAATCTGTGCTGCTCCACTGCTCAAGTAAATTAATGAATGACTGTAGGCCCATCCTCGCAGACAGGTCAGTGAAAACCACAGTGGTCTGCTCTCTGAAATAAACCATATCTTTAGAAATCTACGGAAAACTCCAGAGCTCCATGTGTTGCGCTGCAGATGAGCGAATGTCTGTTATATTTTGAGATTTAAATGTCTAGCTTGACTGGTACACTGTGTATACGTAATGTGTATGTATTTGAATCCGTGATATGTTTCCTATGTGGATGTAGTTTTCATGTTCTGTTCTAGTGAAGTACTGCCAAAAAAGGGGGAAAGATATTGCCTTTGTTTTATCTAATTGTCTTTGCAGAGATTGTTTATTATTATTGTCCATGACAAAGTATTAGGCTCCAGGTGAGTTCAACAGTGGCCCAGATGACTCACCTGTGACCCTTACCAAAGTTGCTTACGTGTATAGGACATAGAGTGTCAAAGATACTCAAAGAGTTAGTTAAAGTTCAACAATTTGACACTATAAGAGTTTATTGAAGATGTTTTTTATGAAATCTGAGAGCTTTCTGTCCCTTCATTGACAGCTACGCAACTGACACTTTGACACTTCAAAAAGCAATTGCTTTATATAGTGAACAGATTTAATTTAGGCATTTATTTACATATAAACATTGATCAGCGAACATAAACAGAAGCTCAACCGAACCTGCTTGATGTGCGAGAACAAACCTCATTGGTTCTTGGTGAAGCTCAAACGTGCTGTCTAACATGAGAATGAACCTCATTGGTTCTTGTGCAGTCCCGCCGCTGGCCGTTTTGATGCCCTAAGCGCGTGGTGCACTTGCACTTGGTGCCCTACCTGCCCTACGCTCAAGCCTGTTTGCTTGACGTGTGTGAACCAATGAGGTTCATTCTCGTGTTACGCAGCACGTTTGAGCTTCTGCAAGAACCAATGAGGTTCATTCTCGTGTTCATCTTTTTGCTGGAGCTCAAAGTGCTGCTTAACACGAGAATTAACTTCAACTCCGACTCCTGGTCTTCATTGAGCATATTGGTCTCTTTATGTGGTTTAACAGTAATTCCCCTACAGTAGACTGTCAATGGAGGGACAGAAATCGCTCAGATTTCATTAAAATATTATCATTTGTGTTCCAAAGGTGAAGGGGTTAAGGGGTCCAAAGCCTTACAGGTTTGGGACGACAGGAGGGTGAGTAAATGATGACAGAAATTTAGGTTGAACTATCCCTTTAATAATGTTACAATGATCTCACACCACAGCAATGCATTTGAAATAATTAGACCAGGCATAAATCAATAAGCAGCATAATGTTCTAAATCACTTGATCTATCACTCAATGCACCTTTCTTTCTTTCTTTCTTTCTTTCTTTCTTTCTTTCTTTCTTTCTTTCTTTCTTTCTTTCTTTCTTTCTTTCTTTCTTTCTTTCTTTCTTTCTTTCTTTCTTTCTTTCTTTGTGTCCTTGGTGTTCAGGTGTTGTGAGCATTGAGTTTTGCCATCACAGAAGTGGGCTGTGTGTGTGGAGAAGTGCTCTGGGAGAAGTGTTTGCGGTCACACTGGTCTCTGCTGAGTCATGCAACGCAACTGCTGAGTCACTCTCTATCCAGCAGAAAAATACAGAGTCAAATGAAAAAGTGAGAGAAAAAAAATGAGGTTTTCAGGGGTGGATGATAAAATGTGGAGCTGTAGTGCATATGTGAGAATGGTAATAGAATATATGCACATACTTTTCAGTTTCTATGGTCAGCAAGCCTCTGGTTAAGAATACAAAAATTCAGTTATGGCCCAATTTCCACCACAATCAATAGTTTTGCCCAAAGCAAAGTTTTTCCAAAAGTTAGTGTAGTTATAAAGGCCATTACATACTCCGTAAGAACAGAGAAAAATGTTCTTGCTCCCAGGGCTGCGAGAACAAAATGATGTCATTTTGTTCTCGCAGCCCTGGTTTGGGGGTTCTTGCAGCTTGTTCTCGACACATCGTCTGAGCAGAACTTTTTTCTTGTGGGTGACTGAGAACTATTGTGCGATTGGTCAGAAATGTAACTGTTTGGTGTCTGCTTTTCTCGTGAAGAATGGAATGTCCTGGCCAGAACGTTCTTGTTCTTGCCACCTTGAGAAAACAAACACATTTCTTTGTTCTTGCGGAGTATGTACCAAGCTTTAAGGCCTACACTCTAAAAAAAAAGGCTCGTAATCATAGGGGAACCTTTTTTAGTGCTATATAGCACCAATTTTGGTGCTTCAGTGGTTCTTCAGCGGTTCTTCAGAGGTGCTATATAGCACCTTAGTCAAAGAACCGGTGAAGAACCTCTGAAGAACCGCTGAAGAACCTCTGAAGAACCGCTGAAGAACCACTGAAGCACCAAAATTGGTGCTATATAGCACTAAAAAAGGTTCCCCTATGATTACGAGCCAAGAACCATTTTTGGTGCAATATAGAACCTTTTTTTTTTTTAGAGTGTAAATGAGACAAGTGATCAGTGAAGAAAGAAAATCAAATATCAGTTTACAATTACCAAGCTGCATTTGGGCAATTTATAGACTGGGTAAACCCAGCCTGATCTGCTGGCAATCTGATTTCACCCCGGCAACTCAGTCTGTACATTCATTTCTACTGCTCCTGTTACACTTTTGCGGGAACCAATCACAGACTGGCTTATTCACCTGGAGCGCTATTGGCGGGTTTACCACAATTGTCGGATAGAGAAGCGATGGGTCGTTGCCTGTTGATCACGCCTCTTGTGGTCTGATTGTTTGAAGGACTATCCAATTGCGTACAGAGTCATTTAATTTATGCTCGTTTATCACGCCTCTTGTGCGGTAGAAAATACATCGCAGATTCCCCAGACCAATGTTCAATCTTAAATTGAGCTTGGTCTGGTGATAGCCAGACAAGGCAATTTATGCATAAAGTGTGAAAACATTTTTTGAAAATGTTCAGATATTGTATTTAGTATACATAAAATGTTAGCTATAAAATTATGTTTTAATTTAATTTGTCTACTAATTTTTAAATTGGTCTATTTTTTTTTATTTATTTACATTTTGTATGATTATTTTCATATTTTAAGATTGAATGTCTGGGTCTGGGAAAAGGGTAAAATATTGAAATAAACACTACAGTTCAAAAAGGGTCAGTGTGGGTTTCTTTAGTTTTTCCCCCTTTTTTTTTTGTTGAAAGAAATGAATCCTCATTAATTTGAACAAAAGGGACCGTAAACACATTTCTTATTTATAATAACAATTTTGATTTCAAATAAATGCTATTCTTTTAAACATTTTGAAAATATTAATATTAAGCAGCACAATTTTCAACATCGATAATAACACTAAATATAGCTGAGCACTAAATCAGTATATTGGAATGATTTCTGCATGTGACACTGAAGACTGGAGTAATGATGCTGAAAATACAGCTTTTTATCACTGGAATAAATTACATTTTAAAATATATTCAAATAGAAAACAGTTATTTTAAATTGCAATAATATTGTAGACTGGGTAAACCCAGCCTGATCTGCCAGCGATTTGATTTCGCCCGGCAACTCAGTCTGGAAACCCGGACACTCATTTCTACTGCTTCTGTTACACTTTTGCGGGAACCAATCACAGACTGACTTATCCACCTGGCACACGTTATTGGCTGATCACGCCTCTTGTGGTCTGATTGGTTGAAGGACTATCCAGTTGCGTACAGAGTCATTTAATTTATGCTCGTTTATCACGCCTCTTGTGCAGTAGAAAATACATCGCAGACTCTCCAGACCAATGTTCAACCTTAAATTGAGCTTGGTCTGGTGATAGCCAGACAAATAATATTGCACAATATTACTGTATTTGTGGTGTGCATGAGAAACTCAAAAACATTAACAAATCTGACTGACTCTTCTTTTGAACGGTAGGCCTATTGTAAGTGAAAATCAGCAGATATTTTTATGAAAGGTTTCCAAGAAGAAAAAAAAAATCTCTCTGAAATAACAGTACCTGTAATTGAAAAAACACCTGTAAACCTAAGTGAGAACAACACTACCTTCTTCTCTGCCAATTCTCAACTGGCTCAAATGTGAGAGGTTGGCTCTTGTGCAGAACACAGTGTCAATGTAATTGGCACCAGCTGATCTGATTCTCTTTGAGAATTTGTTGCCCAGTTCACCGTATTTTCACGCACACCCACACATTCTTCCCTCTGGAGCTTTTAATCAAAAACACTAAAGCAGGAGCACGATCTACAGACAGCCTGTTTAAGCCTGCGGCACAGAAGCAGGTCACTGGAGATGAGACTGCACGCAGATGAGATGAGAGCGTATGCGCAGATGAGGCTCATGCGATTGGGCACGTTGTGAACAGCTGGCACACAGAGACCCCTCCAGGGTTCCAGGAGTCACGCTGAGAAGCATAAGGAGATACGTGAACTTCTCTCTGAGCTTTTGTTCTCATGTCATCTTTGAGAATGTGCTTGTCGTGTCAGCTAATTGATTTAATATGGTTTCCACATCATGACTCACTATTTCACTCTATTGTTTTTTGGACACTACATGCTACGATATCTTTGATTTCTACGGAAATATCAAGTATTAATCATACCCCAATATGTTGAATTTTAAATACCTTGGCATTACCAGTTCCATCATTCCACCATGGTACTACCACAGTATCAAAATAATTTTCAATTTAGTTAACAATATCAACACTGGAATATACCATGGTTTATTAAAAGCACCATGGTATTTTCACCTGATGCAATAACTATATGGTGTCGTCAGGGTAACAAAACCAGCCCAAAAAGTCAATCAACACTAGACCAATGAATATCAAAACTCCACTCCCATACACACATTTTACAATCACTGTTATACATTATACACAATTTCAACTTGAAAATCACTAGTAGTCATAAACAGTCTATTTTCATAAGAAGCTCAAAGGCCCCTCCCTCACAAAGCTCATCCTCTAGCACAGTTTTAGTTGGTAGAATGAAAAATATTTCAATAAAGGCATTTCAGTCAAATACAGTTTATAAAATATGTCATAGTTTTAAACCCTGAGAAAAAATCTACCCTCTGCAACAGTTTAAAGGTGCAGTGTGTAGTATTTATGACAGAAATGCAATATAATATACATTGTTTTCAGTGGTGTATAAAGACCATATTGTACCTTTATGTTTGTATTACCTTAGAATGAGCCATATATCTATCTACATACACCACGGCTCCCCTTACAGTGAAATCGCCATTTTGCACCGTCATGTTTCTACAGTAGCCCTAAACGGACAAACTTCTCTACAGAGAGCTAGTCACTCTCTGCTCTCTCTGATGACAGAATTTTTGTCCTGTGTTGGCCACTGTAGCTTCTCTATGTACTTCGAAAGGGAGGAGAGGTGGGCGATTGTAATTCACAAGCTCACCGCTAGATGACACTCAAATTTACACACTGCACCTTTAAAAGTAGCCCAATAGAGTGGTGCTGGTATGACACATAGACCGTAAAAAAATATGGACGACGTGACTTCATTGACTTCCGCTGACCAGAGTTGAAGCTTTCGTAGGCCCGCTCACGGCGCTGACATCTTGGGACCGAGTCTGCGCAGTAGCAATCTCGGGACTGGAGTTGCGCAGTAGAGAGCAGGAAGTAGAGACGCGATTATCAAAAGCCCGCCCACACTCTCACAGATGCAGAACAATTCATTATGTTACTGAATGATCTATCAATGCATTTCCAGCAGATATTGAAATAATAAAGGGTCTCAATGAAATATGTGCAGTGTTGCATGTTTACTGTAAATTGTCAAATGACCAGAGCTGTTTACTTCCTGTTTGCGTCAAGAGAAGAGGATGGCAGCAAGAAAGCTCCCAAAGAAAAGATCAGTAAAGTATGTTAACATAAGGATGGAACATAGATTTTTGGTACACATCATGTTTAAGGTGTCTAGTATTGATATATGCATTTGCAATTACTTAACTTTGTTTAATGTGGTCATAGAACTCACAAACATGTCACCGGCAACAATAGTGACCGGTGGGATAACCCATTGTATCTACATGCTAATACACATAGGCTACCTGTTCTACCTTACTTTCTGCTGCTATCTAACTTTCTACCTAATTTTACACAGAAACACACACGCACACGGACCCAAGGAAGACTAGCTAGCTAGCTAATTCTGCTAGCTAATTCTGCTGCTACCTAACTTCCTACCTACTGCAACTGTCCACACATGCACAGTTTGCACACACACACACACACACACACACACACACACACACACACACACACACACACACACACACACACACACACACACACACACACACACACACACACACACACACACACACACACACACACACACACACACACACACACACACACACACACACACACACACACACACACAAAGACTAGCTAGCTAACTAATTCTACTTAACTTTCCACACACGCGCGCACACACACACACACACACGCAATTACAGGTAGGCACACACACGCACACCACACACGCACACCAGGAAGACTAGCTAGCTAACACGATGCACCGGTTCCAGAGATGTCGCCATTGTGAGAAACGCACTACCTATGCATGTGAGAAATGCAAAGTACCACAGCACATTGAGTGCTTCAAGCTGTACCATGGAGTGTAGAAAAGGAAAAGAGAAAGACAGGAGAATGCAGTCGGACATAGAGTTCACAAGCATGCGCACACACACACACACACACACACACACACACACACACACACACACACACACACACACACACACACACACACACACACACACACACACACACACACACACACACACACACACACACACACACACACACACACACACACACGTGGTTGCATACAGTTACAAACAAACAGTACTTTGGAGTCTAGAAAAGCTGGGGAAAAAAATCCATCAAAATTTCCTAAATGTTCCAGGAAAATTTTATTTTTTTGTCATTCAAGGCATTGCTTTGCTCTTTGATCTACAACCTATTTTATTTTGTTGTTCAGTCAGTGTTGGCCTATACTTGAAAGCATGTTCAGCCGGCTGCCTCTATCCTAAATGTTTACCTTCATGTTCAGTGTGTTCAATGCATACTGCATTAAAAATTGTTCAAATGAATTTTGCACTAAAAATGAACGTTTTCAAATATAATGTTGCACTAAAGTAAGTTGCACTAAAGTTACAATGTTGAAATACATTGATGATTGTTGTTGTTTTTTGTCTTAAACTCAATATTCGTAACGCTGCTCCCAGTATTCATATTGCTAGCCGATAGTATAAGGCTTATATGTAAAATATTCACACTACAATGAGAGAGCATTTAGAGGCAATGCGGAATCTTTTAAAAGTGATAATACCTAGCCTTTGATATAAGGATTTTATACACTCTTACACACATGCGCGCGCACACACGCACACACACAGAGAGAGACAGAAACACACTCACAAACACACTGCACAGGTCAAATAGACCTATATTCAGAATTGTTGATACAACACAGTATCCCACCAGTCACAATTGTGACCGATCATAAAAACACACTTTTTCACACACTTTTCCATTAAAATTTCTAAAAATTATGATTGATTGTTTCAAAGGGATATTAATGACACATGATTTGGATATTTTTGTGTCTGGGAAAAATTTGGGATTAAATGGGTTAAAATGTAAGTTTATATATTATTATTATTATGTGTGTGTTTAGTTGAGTTTCATACTTCAGGCTTTTATGGCACATATACTATGGCATTATTGGTGACATTTCCTATTTGATTGGTCAAAATATCACTAAGAAATCTCATTTGTTATTGGGCCTGTGTATTAATTAAAAACGGGGACAATATATTTTTGAGTGTTTTTTGTTGTCGTTGTGGGCTCCCTATATTATTATTAACATTAATAATTATTATGATTTAGTTTGATTATTACGATTTTTGGTCTGGTTTTAATACAATTCACCGCACCCGCAAAAACAAAACAAAAAAAATAATCAAACAATGAAAACAGTTAATAGTAAAACCACCACTGTAAATCACAAGCCGCTCAAAACAATATTAGAACATGACTTAACAAAAACACATTACACAAATAAAACAACATAAATATGATATGATGAATAAAACTATTTAACAAATGTAATTGTATTTAATACATTCATAATACTTTCATTTTCAGAAGTTTATACTGTATAAATTACTTTTTTTAACTTCAAATGTTTTGTTACGTTTGTTTTTGAAAATTACTCTTTAATTAGTCTTGTTATTTTGCATTTTAGGCTTATTTTAAGCATGTGTTTAAGTATGTGTATTCTGCATTTATGTATTTGTTGTGAGCTAGGGTTAGGTGTAATTGTTTAGTTTTATATATATATATATATATATCACTGCTTTGTGACTGTGGTACTTTTGGGGACAAAACAATCCCGCACCCCGTTGAGGATCTGTTATAAAGCACATGCAAACAGTATTACTTTAATTGAACATGAATGGTTAGTGTGTTACTACCTTGAAAGTGATAACGATGTTTCTTTTGATATTTGACGATAATGGCGCTCTGCTCTCGGTTACGTTCATCATGAAGCGGCGCGCGCGACCAAGTAGAGTCAGCGTAGCTCACAGCGCCATCTGCTGGAGAAATAATCACTACACGATTGCTCCAGCAGTTGCTGTATGTTGGGCTTTTTTGCAATGTAAATGCGGGTTGTTTTGAATGAGCTGTGAAACGGGGACATTTTCGGACGTCTGGTAAATAATTGCAGAGATCTAGCATTTCTGAGTGATGATGAGGCAGAGGAATCAATGAAACATGTTCAGACTTTTTATTAAAGATTAAGTTTGTAATTATTCAAAAAATGTGTTCAGATCGATGCGCGTGCTCTGCTCATTTGAATGATTTGAGTTTTAGTTGCTATGGCGACGCGTGTTATGAATTCAGACTCTTGTGCACGCACACCGATCTCGATCTGTTGTTGAGAGAGACGAGGCGAATTCACAAACTTTTGCAGAGTATTTTCTGTGCTGACTTTGAGATTTTGAAGCTGTTTGGACGATTCCTGAGACAAGACTTTTATTCTGGAAGAACATCGCAGGAGATATCCTTTACACAGAGTTATATTTTTGAGTTTTAGTTCTTATTATTTCTAAGGATAGTGCTATCTTATTGTTCTTTTCTTCTTTTCTGTTTTTCGAGTTTGATTTTTGTTTTGTTTTTCTTTTCTTTTCTTTTCTTTTCTCTGATGAGTATTTTTGAGGAGAGTTTATTGTATTGTGTTGTGTTGTGTTGTGTTGTGTTTTGTGTTTTGTATTGCTTTTATTCCAGATTGGAGGAGGATGTCGATGGCGAGTATGATGGGTGAAACAGGAGGTGAGTGCTTTAGGTTTTTCATTTGTTTATGGGATGTAATGTTACTGAAATATTCCAGCCTCAGGCCGCTCCAGATCCAGGAGAGCCAGGGCCGTGCACAGACATTTGGTGGGGCAGTGGCCCAAACCAAAAAAAGGGGCACTATAAGGGGGTTGAGTATCATCTTAATGTAAAGATTGAATAGCAAACCTTTTACAATCATATTGTGAATACAATTGTTAGGCTTTAGGGCTAATTCAATTTATGTTGTAGTAATTATGCTTCCAAAAAGTTGATTCTGCGCTATTTTGATCTCATATTTAATGCTTTTTTTTAAATGTTGTAGATTTAAGCAGAAAATGAGAATTGTTAAAATACTTGAATGTATTTTGAGACAAATGTCTTGTTTATGATTTTCAGTTTTGTTCAAAGTAAATAAAGCAACAGTTTTTCAATAACAGAAGAATATGTAAAAGTATGGTATTTGGGGTAAAAGGCACAATAATTAACATGATAATAAATGTCATATTAGATTGGGTGTCCACCTTAGTCCACCATCATATTTACAATGAAACCATCAGATTTAAAAATATGATAATAATCATATGATAAAATAAAAATATATGTATTGGTTTTTATTACTGTAAAGCTTTATTAAATTATTTTGGGATCTCATTCAATGCTTTCAGAATCCTTACTTAAAAAAAGTTTGTTTTTTTTAATATACTTTTATAATGACATATTTTAATATTTATTGGACAATAATGACTTATTTTATTCATCAAAATAAACAGAAAATACGGCAAACTTTGCTAAAGAGATTTTTTAGAACAAGTATTAATTTAGACATGATTAAAAAGCACATTTTTTATTAGGGTGTGCCTTTAGCCCCATTGTACCCTTTTTTAAATTGTGCATAGGCTACTATTAATATGGTCTTAGTAAAATATCATAATGTTATATATACTAATATTCTCAGACAATTGATTATGACGGGAAATATACTTTACAGGAGTTAAAGTGTGACAAACTGTAATAATATTCTATGATGATTTACCCGCTGGAGCTTTGAATCCATGTTTACAATGTTGAACGGGCTTTAGCCTCCCTTTGCTCTTTCTCACTCTGTCTTTTTTTGTGTGAAGTCATTGGGTTTTTTTGTCTACAAAGTGTGCCGACAACAGCAAGGTTGGTGTTGTTTATATTAGATCAGATCAGGTAGGCTCAAATAATTTGATTTATACAATTCATTATCTTCCAAGAACGTGGATATTTTGCACAAGTTGCTAGCACTATTAGAAGACCAGGAGCAAAATATTACCGACAAAAATTCAAAAACAATTCAGCGGATCAAGCACTTTCTGTAATGTGGATTGTAGTTTGTTTTCTACCTGTTAATGGGATTTCGTCTCTACAGAGAGCGGGCACTGCCACAGGGATCGATGCCGCGGAGCGAGCGGGAAAACACGGAGCGGATTAGCGGAATTAGTGGATTTTTAGCGGAACAGAACGCTTTTATGGGAATCCCTTGGGGGTAAGGGAGGGAAGCGGGCAAGCGGGGCACCTCAGCCGATGAGGGCAGAGGGGCAGTGGCTCTAGCCACCGGTCCACCCCCCTGTGCACGGCCCTGAGGAGAGCCGCTTTCTCTCAGACGGCTGGTCAGGAGGTTTGGAGACACGGTTCTGAGGACCGACCCAGACACAGATCCAGGAGCTTCTACACATTTAGCACTTCTGTCTTCTGAGTTTTGTGTTTCTGTGTCCACAGGTCAGACTGACAAGAAGATGGAGTGGCAGAGCGGCAGCCGGCTGAGCCAGGACGATGGACGTACGTCCACTCCATCTAAACTCTTTCGCAGAGGTCAGAATAGGCTTTTATTGAAGAAGTTATGGCTCAGTTAACAAATAATGTGTCTTTGAAAATAGAAAGTTGGGGGAAAAAAATAAAGTAACAACTTGATTATTAATATGATCAAAAATATCTTCACTTGGCATCATGTCCAAATCATCTTTGTCCCTCTCTGACAATATAGTGAGGCGGTTCTGTAGAGAGTCGTTGAGCCTTAGCAGCAGAGGCTCGTACATCGTCGAGTGGAGGTGGAGTGGGGATAGATCGGATAGCCTAAGCGAACAGGGCAGTTGCAGCCACTGTAGTTTGTCCTGGTCCGACAGCCCCGAAGAGTGGATGTGCCCTCCGCTGCCAGGTCAAGTTCCCATCGAGCCAACGGAGACTTCATATGGCCTTATGGAGGTTTCATCATTGAACGAGAGCTCAACAGGTGAGACTGAAATAAAGCTGGGCAGTGTAAAGCGTACAGATGGAGATTTTGCTATTTCATGCGTAAGACAGTCACAGTACAGTCACATTTAATTTTTTTTTCTGGATTTAACAGTAAAGTGTAAGGTATGCCATTATATCATTGCCTATTTTGACGTCAGAGATGTTTCTAATAATTCAGCTTTGTTTTCTTCATTTCAGAAAAACCTGCAGAATGTAAGAAGAGGAAAGGAGATCGTTCTTTCCTCAGGAACGTGTGTCAGGCTATGAGGCACTCGTTCCTCTGCTGTTGTCTCAGTGCTGAGGATGTTGTGGAGCCGTTTGTTCCTCCAGCGGATCTGGAGCCAGAGCCCGAACCTGGTCCATCATCACCTGATCCAGATCACTCCGCCGTCAAGCCAAATAACGGTCAATCCACAGACATTATTTCTCCAACATTGTTTTAAACAGTATATTATTGTCTTGTTTGCACTGATATTTTTAATATAAAACAAAGGATCTAGCAAGCTCATATATTTCTCATATTTTGTTTTTCAGACTCCTTTGAGACTCTCTATACCGTGGGAGAGATGATTGGATCCGGAGGATTCGGAAGAGTGTTCAAGGGAACACGGAAACTTGATGGCAAAAAGGTAAAGCAATCTTGCTGAATTG
Source organism: Gobio gobio (assembly GCF_949357685.1). Lineage (NCBI taxonomy): Eukaryota > Metazoa > Chordata > Actinopteri > Cypriniformes > Gobionidae > Gobio > Gobio gobio. Next base: position 48,131,252 of record NC_137102.1, read on the forward strand.
TACAAACAGGCGCTTGAACACTGTTACTGTTATTGAACACTGCTTTTTTTTCTTTCTTTTTGCAGATTGCCATCAAGCAGATGCGCAAGATTAACAACGATTGTTATCTTGATATTGTAAGTTGGTCATAAGTTGAATGTTTATTTGTTGTTTAAGTGCTGATTACTGTAGTCAATACACCTGTAGGAAGCATTAGGTGTAAATGTAATAGATCAGTAAACCTGGAAAGGCTATGATGATCGTATCTATAAAGATCAAAGAAAAGTACATTTAAACATGATATGTTTTCTTCAGATTTTTACCCAGCTAACCTTCTGTCTACTACTTTTCTCTAGCCTGGGCATCCCACACCTCTCGTTACTGAAGTGGCGCTGCTGCTCATGATGAGGCAAGAACCCATAAGCCCCTACGTCATACGACTGTACGACTGGTTTGAACATCCTCGGACATTCGACCTCATAATGGAGTTCCCTGAACCCTGCGAGAACTTGTTGGACTTCATCCTTCGTGATCCTCCACTGGATGAAACAATCGCACGGGTCTTCATGCAACAGGCTTTGCAGGCAGTGCATCACTGCATCGAGCATGGCGTTTTTCATAATGACGTTCATCCACAGAATTTCCTGGTGAAGACAAACACGCTAGAGCTCAAGTTGATAGACTTTGGCTGCGGTCAGCTACTTAGTGGTGATGGCTACGAGAGCAAAATATACCGTGGTGAGTATTTTTGGAGTGTGGAAACCTGGATGTAGTGACTTTCTGATTATTTGATGCTTTGAAGAAATTGCTCAACAATGTGCAAATCTCTTGCTTACAGGATTACTGGTTTACACCCCGCCTGAAGTCTTCACTGAACCTCTATTCCACGCCGTCCCAACAAATGTCTGGGCTCTAGGAGTGATGTTGTACGAGATGGTGAACGCATGTTGTCCCTTTGGCAATAGAACGGAAATCACACAAGCCAAAGTTGCATTTCAGAACTCCTACCTATCCAAAGGTGAGTGAAAAAAATTGATAACATTGATAAACACACACATAAAGCAAAGGCTCTGTTTAGAAACAGGTAAAGGTGAAGTATGTAAGATTTTTCAAGTTTAAATACATTCAGATTATTCTTCATCAGATGCTGTTTTAATAGATGCCAACATTTGTGTCACATGACTAACCAGCTCTCTCCTTAATAAAATTTGTACAGAATGCATTGATCTGATTAGCCAATGCCTAGCCCGGGATCCAATGAAACGGCCAACGTTAGAGCAGATGTTACAAAATGAATGGATTACAAATGATCCGGAGATGTTCAGGAGATTCACTCGATCAGAGATTTCAGGTGTGAGGAAGTGTAACAGACAGAGCAGGATTATTATCATTTATCTTCAATTCTGGATTATTTGTAGTGAGGTTTTCAAATGTGTGTTCATTGTTATAGTCAAGTCAGCTTCATTTATACAGCGCTTTATACAATACAGATTGTTTCAGAGCGACTTCACAGTAATAAACAGGAAAATAACACATAGTGATGCAATTGGAGGCCTATACAGACGAGAGATTGTGCGAAGAGGTTCTTCTGAGTTTTCTGTTTCTGTGTCCACAGGTTTGAGGGAGTGGCAGAGCGGCAGCTGGCAGAGCCCAGGACGTCCTTTCCACTCCATCTAAATGCTTTTGCAGAGGTCAGAATAGGCTTTTAATAAAGAAGTTATGGGTCAGTTAACAAATTATGTGTCATTGAAAATAGAAGGTGGGAAAAAAAAGAAAGTAAAAATTTGATGTGACCACTGACGTTGATTATTAATATTATTAAAAATGTCTTCACCAGGCATCATGTCCACATCATCTTTGTCCCTCTCTGAGGACAATATAGTGTAACAGACAGAGTAGTATTATTATCCTTTATCTTCAGTTCTGGATTATTTGTAGTGAGGTTTTCAAATGTGTGTTCATTGTTATAGTCAAGTCAGCTTCATTTATACAGCGCTTTATACAATACAGATTGTTTCAGAGCAGCTTCACAGTAATAAACAGGAAAATAACACAATCAGTGACGCAATTGCAAGAATTCAGTTCTGTTGTAAATCAGCTCTAAAAAAACATTCATGAGTTCACATGTTCATATAATCTTTGTATTGGATAGGAAATAACACTTGCTGACCTTGGTGGAGGGCTTGAGCTCGAGACTTGACCCGAAGCCTGAAGTCCAACCCCGACCTGACAGGAACCCAAGCCGCCGCACCAGAGATCAGAGCCGGCCCACGTCTGAGCAAGAACATGAGAGACCGAAGACTGGAAAGAGTCATCAAGTCATCACAGGCACATTTGCTTTGTTTAGTCAGAACAACTCATCTTTATTTATATAGTTGTCACAGACTGACTGTGACCCCGGACTTTTATTTTGAAGGGACTGAACATGGGCATGTGCACACAACAAACTGTTTCCACCATTACACATACACACAAACTAATGCCGTGTTCCAGGCGACCCGTGTTTTTCCAACCTTCTTCCCTAAAAGTGCACCAGTCAAACCCGTGACTTCCCACCCGTGAACCCGTACTAGATCGATGTACTCCCAGTTACGAGCTCTGACGTCACACTAGCCCGCGAAGCAACAATGGCAGCCCCTACGGATGCGGCGTTTATGAAAGTCGTACATTAAAACTCAAATCGTTTTTTAAATTAAGGTATTGCTCTAACGTTATTCATCCGCAAATGCTATGCATTATCAGCAGCTTTTCTAGCCGTAGCTCGTTTTCAGGCCATTGAGTGCAAGAATAAAATAATACCAAATACATTTCCAAATATACAAATAACATAAAATAAAAGGTATAATAGCTTCTCTTGCCTTATGCGCCACTTTTCTCCTCTGTTTCCCTCAAATAAGCAAGGAGTGAGCACCTTTGGCGATAGAAGTGAGTGTAAATGAGCATAAGCCCCGTACGGTCCGCCACGCTTTGTTTACATCAAGCTACCGCTCAGGCAGTTCGGCGTGACTTTGCCTGGAACGCTACAAAGTCGTGAGTCGTGGTTTGAAGTCGTAACTTACGGGCTCAGAAACCTGCCTGGAACGCAGCATAAATGCCGGCAAAATGTGCCATCCTGACGTAGTTGTGTGTTTGTAGCCCTGATGTCGGTGTTGTAACATCCCGTTCATCGTCCCAAGTTGTTAGTTTCATTGTTTTGTTTGTTTAATGCTGGAATTTGTTTAAATGTTCAGTGACGCATGCTGTTCTAATATCATTACACAGAGAAGAACACCAAAAATACTTTACACCATAAGAGTTTATTTAATTTCGTTCAGTTATCAGTTTAACTTCAATGCATTTCAAACAGCTAAACATCCCTTCTGGTTCACCTCTGTCGCGGAAATTCTCAATCCGTTTATCTGACTTCACCACGGACAATTCAAAACAACTCCCAGTTGTTAATATAAAACTACAGTATCTCGAGGTAATTCCCTTCTCGAATACATCTAACACAGTTTCAATACTTCGAGGTAACTCCTCTCCCGAAGTAAGGTGACGGCGTCCCGTCGAGAAGCTACTATCACTAGCGTTTACTCAAACACACGAGCACACAGGTCTTTAGCATCTATACACTCTCACTGTCCTTCTCAGGTGTACGCTGGTCTCTGCAGACTCTTATTATTACAGCCTCACTCCGAGAACGGCTCTATAGTCTTCCAACTAGGGCTGCGTATATATCGAATATCTCTGCAGACTCTTATTATTACAGCCTCACTCCGAGAACGGCTCTATAGTCTTCAAACTAGGGCTGCGTATATATCGAATATCTCTGCAGACTCTTATTATTACAGCCTCACCCCGAGAACGGCTCTATAGTCTTCCAACTAGGGCTGCGTATATATCGAATATCTCTGCAGACTCTTATTATTACAGCCTCACTCCGAGAACGGCTCTATAGTCTTCCAACTAGGGCTGTGTATATATCGAATATCTCTGCAGACTCTTATTATTACAGCCTCACCCCGAGAACGGCTCTATAGTCTTCCAACTAGGGCTGTGTATATATCGAATATCTCTGCAGACTCTTATTATTACAGCCTCACCCCGAGAACGGCTCTATAGTCTTCCAACTAGGGCTGCGCAATATATCGAAATATCGCAAATGTACATATCGCAATATGCATATCGCAAGGGCACGCAATATCTGAATGATTTTAATAGGCTACTTCAACATTGTGAAAAGTGTACGTTTTAGGTCGACGCGTATAGCAGAGAATAGACTGAGCACACGACTTATGTGACTTGCTTGACGTTAAAAAGAGTTATTAAACGCAATAACTTGCGAAAAACAACTCCTTGCAGTCTCGTGCTGTCTGACACTCACCGAAACGTGCGCACAAGCCGCTCTTTTTTTTGTGTCTTGTTACACACTCAAACTGTCAAATACACACACAGTTGTGTCAAAATGGCTGTCTTGATGAGTATTCATGTAAACACAGTCGGTTATGCTTTAAGTGAAAGATATCAGTTGGGGAAATAAATAGATTTTACAGACCTAAAACAATATCGTATCGCATATCGCATTATTTAACAAGGATATCGCATTTTTCTTCAATATCGCACAGCCCTACTTCCAACACTATCACTGTCTCTGCTGTGATCTATTGAGCGCAGAATCTTTAGTACTTCTATTCCTCAGCTGCACAGCATATATACCTGACACCACTCCCAAGTTGCTCTTTGCTGAAATGAAGTTTTATTCACGGCAGGGAGATCACTGGTCACAACAACCAAATGAGTCTCCTGAACAGAAAGATGCATGTACATGTATGTTTCTTACAGTTGATTGAAAAATCAATGTTACTCAAGCCTTCTTAACTGTGGTTGGTTGGGGTGATTGGTTTAAGGTAATCAAATGACTGCACCTTTTTGGCTAAGTCTACATCGTCTTTGACCTGAACATCCTTAGTCTGCTTTTTTCTGTAGTGTCATGCTAGATTACCCTTTGACCATTTCTGAGGCCGTTATATAAAATATTTCCATCACACCTCTCACATGCCACACCAGTACACATGGAAAGTAGCCATATTTAAACTAGCATTTGCTCATCAAAGATTACTCCATTGGGTTCTGACCTCATAGGGGAGGGAGAGAGCCTGGGATGGAAGTGTTTTCTTGTATGTTTTGAGCTCTGTACATGTTAATAGATGTAAATAATATATGTTGTAGAGTTGAAATGTCATGAAGGTTTGTTTGTTTATGCCTTGTCACCTGTTTGTAACTTATAGGTTTTCCCCTTAAATGATATGTTCCAAAAATAGGATGAGCCAAAGCCTATAAAAGAGGCAGCCATTTTAGGGCAGGGGAGGGAGTGTGGAGAGATTCAATCTCGTTTGTGGTTTTTGGTCCTGTACATCGGCATAGCCAATTTACATTTTTGTATTGCTAATTTATTTTCCTCTGTATTATATTTTGATTATTTTTGCTACTGAATATTTTTATTTCTTTCCACCTTGGGAGTTAAAACCACTCTGGACTGTGTATTTTTGTCCCTGTCACGTATTTTACACCTCTGTCCGCTGGTACATCCTGACAATAGTGTCTTATATATGACGTGATGACCCCTTTGAATAAAAGTATAATTTGTTTGTTGAACGCACAGGCTTGCAAAGTACACTTCTTTTGACTCGTACACTTACACAGGAGTTGATACATGCGCAGTTTTGAGCAATCTCTCGCCACGAGTTACAACCCATGTAAATATCTTTGTATTCTTCTTTAATGCTAGAGTTGTTCAAATGAGGGTACTTTCTAACCTTCAACTATCTTGTGAATCGACGCACCAAGGGCACGGTTGCCACATTGTGGATAAACTAGTTACTAATCAAATTTGCGTCATGCGCTCTGTACGCTGACCCAACTGCATACTTTGGCCTTTAGAATGATTTCGGTCAATCTTGAAGCTTACAGGAACAGTTTCCCAAAAACAAATAAAAAGTTCTGTCCTGAAACTCTAGATGGCGCAGGCTGACAGGTCCTTAAAGGTGCAGTGCGTATATTCTGAGAAACGCTGTTGAAAAAGGATCAGACCGAGCACTAAAACACACGTGTAGCCAATCAGCAGTGAGGGGCGTGTCCACTCATGAGAGGGGAGGTGCCTGTACGGCATAGCATGTTTGTGAAGTTGGGGGTGGCTCTATCAAGATTGGGGTGTGATCCTTTTGGGGGCGTGTTTGTTTTGGTGATTTCAAATATCAACAGTGTTTCTCAAAATTCGCTTACTGCACCTTTAACTCAATCTGCTTGCAATCACATCATTCTCTTTAGAGCACATCTGATTGGTTCCTGCTGTATCAGTAGCCAATGAGCTGTCATGCTAAACCTTCAAATGCTTTGTTAGCATTTGCTGTAGTTGCAGCGCGATTTTAGAAACCCTCCACTTTTGCCAGCTCCACCTGTATTAACTGAAAACAAAAAGAATTAGATTAAATCTGACATTTTTGGTAACGTTGCATGTCAAATTACACATAAAACGTGTGATTTCTAGTAAAATGTTTCACTTTGTTAAACTTTGATAATCAAGTAGTCTAGCAGGAGAAATGGTTCCCATGTATCCGCTTGGCAGTTTTTTGTAACCTGTTTTTTGGGACCCTAATGGTTTCTTGTTAAGAATTTTTGACGTTGCCATTAGGTCAACTAATGTCCCATGGGGTTCGTTTGGCGGCCATCTTGAATTGATGTCAATGTGAGTGGCGAAAAACACAGATTTTCATAACTCCTAAACAGTGTTGCCACAGTTACTTTGGAAAAGTAATCTGATTACTGATTACTCCTTTAAAAAGTAACTTAGTTAACAATCTGTACCGTTAGCCCCTAGCGTAACACATGCGAGGGGGAGCCACAAAATGAGAACATTTTCAAAGGGTGCCATGACTGAAAAAAGGTTGGGAAACACTGTTATAGGGAACCATAACTGCACCACTCTGCAAGTACTTCTTTTCAGTAAATTCTACATGATTAATTAATGAAATTGATCAGGTTTTCAAAATCTTTATAATGAAAAGCTATCTTCAGATAGAAAGGGCAAAGGGAACACGCTGAACATTTTTCATTTAATGCAGCAGAAGTTTTGATTCATGCAAATCACTTTTCCAGAGTCTGACACTCTATTGCCCACTAGAGGTTGAATATAAAACACGATATGTGCTGCTGGCAAATGCATAATCAGTTCAGCTTGACCTTGACAAAGAAAGTTTTCCTTGTTTTCCATTCTGCATCTAATTTAATTGCATTTAAGAAATAATACAGAGGGAGAAGGGGAGGGTGTGTGATTTACAGGGGTTACGTGTAACAGGATCACAGAAGCTGTTGCATAAGAACTCTTAAAAGATCCCTTGCTGGCAGACACACACACATCTCTCTCAGAAGAAAAATGTCACAAGCACCGTGTAGCAACAACTGAGTTATTCATGCCTTAGAATCTGTATGTGAAAACTCCAAGTGATGCTGGAGCAGAAGAACAGCAAGTAAACAACAGTGTTTTATTGGCCAAACACAAAGTAACCCAAAATGTAGACTCCGGAAATCAGGAAAAAAAAATCTCATTCATAAATTAAGGCACTAATAAGCTACTAATCATGTTAAAATAACTTATTTTAGGTTTATTTATAAGAGCCATTCAACAGTATGTGTATTTGATTTAGACTAACCATTGCCAAACATGGGATGCACTAACATAATAAACAGGAAGTCAAAGAAATATTCCATCCACACACATATTTGCTTGATATTGTGTAATCTCAAACTGTGTAATGAGGACATCTTAGAGTTCTGAGAAACTTGGCCTTTCAATTTTAACCACTAGACCATCGGGAATATGTCAAAACTAAAACGGTGAAGCTAAAGTGCATATTAGGAATCCGTGCGGCTGCTTCCATCGCAGGTGTCCTGTTCACAGTATAACACTTTTTTAACAACTTTAAGGCTGTTTTAGCATGTAAATCCAGCAGACTGTCCATTTGTATAACATAAATCCATGTTTAGTTTGACATTTGCTCAATGCATTTAGTTCGATGAGAGTCTCTCAGGCCTGGTATAAAGGCACGACTCGGTTGATGTTCTGTCTGCAGATGGGACAGTTGGGTTGCGGCAAGGCCTGATAGCAGCGGAAACAGCAGCACACGTGACCGCAGTCCAGCAGCACGCAGCTTCGTGGATTACTCAGGCATATCACGCACGCGTTCTCCAGATTATCCAAGCCGTTCTCCTCCTCCCCTCTTTCTCCCATCAGTTCAAACTCCCTCCTCATGTTCTCTTGCTCCCAGCGCATCTTCAGTTGCCGGTAGTACCTGCGTCCCACCCACATCAGCACGGCTACACCCGCCAATGCGCAAATACACGCCAGCACCCTCCACACCTCCGCCTGCCCTTCCTGCTCCAGCCGCAGGGTCTCAAAGTCCCCCGTGCAGAGGAAGTACTCGGAGCCGTCGGTGGGTGGACGGAGTTTAGGGAGGCGGTCCGTGTCCAGGATGAGCTCGCCCACTGCGGTTAAGGATGCGCCCACCTTCAGCATCTCCTCTGTTTCAAGTTGACCTTTGGGTTTCTCTCCGCTCAGGTACTGACCGATCAGGTCCGTGAAGCCATAATTGGCCTGGTGGAACTTCTCGTGGGTGATTTCCATATTGGGACCCGTGGCCTCCAGGGGGCAGAGCACACGCACAAACGCCTTGTTCACACCCAGCAAGTTAAAGGGCACAGCATTGACACGCTGGTGAAGCAAACGCTCGCTGTCTGTCCTGAAGGATGTGAAGGAGAATTGTGTTTGAGAATTGCCACATGAGACTGACGTACATGCATAAGTTTGGGGTCGGTAAGATTTTTTTCATGCTTTTGAAAGACAGTATTTATTTGATCAAAATACAGCAAAACTGTAATATTATGAAATATTATTTTTATTTAAAATAATTTAAATGTAATTTATTCCTGCGATGGCAAAGCTGAATTTTCAGCATCACTACTCCAGTCGTCAGTGTCACATGATCCTTTAGAAATCATTCTAATATGCTGATTCCGTGCTCGAAAAGCTGGACTTTTTTCAGGATTCTTTGATGAATAGAAAGCTCAAAAGAACAGAATTTATTTGAAATCATTTGTTAACATTTTGGGCCCTATCATACACCTGGTGCAATGCGGCACCAGGCGCAATGCAAGTGTTTTTTGCTAGTATCAGCCTGACGCAGTTATCATTTTCACGTCCTGCGCCACGTTGTTTAAATAGCAAATGCATTTGCGCCCATGTGCGCCCATGGGCGTGCTGGTCTGAAAACAAGGTGTGTTCAGGCGCATTGTTGGCGCGTTGCTATTCTGAGGCAACTCAAAACGACTGCGCCACTGACCAACAAAAACCTGGTCTAAAGTCAATAGTGCAGTATTTTTTGTGTTATTTTAAAGGGTGGGTTAGTAAAATGTGCCTATAGGCGGGTGCACAACACACATACACACGTGACGTGCAACAGCACACAAACATTTTTAAATATTCAAAATAAAAGGATTACAATATAAAACATTATTATTGTGTACATAAATATAATAATGCCTACATAATAATCTACATAATAATCATAATAATAATAATTTGTTACATTTATATAGCACTTTTCTAGGCACTCAAAGCGCTTTTACATAGAAGGGGGGATTCTCTTCATCCACCACCAATGTGCAGCATCCACCTGGATGATGCGACGGCAGCCATATTGCGCCAGAACACCCACCACACACCAGCTTATTGGTGGAGAGGAGACAGAGTGATGAAGCCAATGGTATATATAAATATGGGGATGATTAGGAGGCCATGATAGACAGGGGCCAATGGGCAAATATGGCCAGGATGCCGGGGTTACACCCCTACTCTTTATCAAAGGACATCCTGGGATTTTTTTATGACCACAGAGTCCGGACCTTGGTTTAACGTCTCATCCGAAGGACAGTGCTTGTTACAGTATAGTGTCCCCATCACTACACTGGGGTGTTAGGACCCACACAGACCACAGGGTGAGCACCCCCTGCTGGCCTCACTAACACCTCTACCAGTAGCAACCTAAGCCGCGTTTCCACCGCAGGAACTTTCCCCAGGAACTAGGAACTTTGGGGTGGTACTCGGTGTGTTTCGACCGCAGGAACCAGGGTCTAAATGAAGTTCCAGGTAAATATTTCCCCCTCCAAACGGCCCTGCTTGGGAGGTAGTACTTTTTCAAAGTTCAGGAACTTTCCGGGGTGGGACTTGGGCGCTGAACATGCTGATTGGTTGAGCTCACGCAGCATTTTATCTCAACCGGCATTTTTAAAAGTCTTTTGCGAGGTTCGTTCTGCGTTCAGTAAATATCAGTCTTGCTCTTTCTGTCTGATGGCGCACGTTCGTCTCAGCCATCTCATGGTCAATGTCCGTAAAAGCTGATAATAACATATGTTGTCTTACTTTAAATCTAGCTTTACGAGCTTCTAGAATACGCTTTAGTATCAGTGATCGTCTCTTTTCCGACATTTTGTTTATTATCTCTTTAGTAAACCAATACATAACTAGCAAAAGCAGCGCTGCTTGCATCTCCTCCATACTTGTTATTGTTGCAGACAGTGTCGCGCAAAAATGATTACTGTCCGTCAGTGACTTGGAGGAACAGTCGCGCGCAGTCCCACGTCTCTGGACTAATTTGCCTAATCTTCAAGGTACTTTAGACCGCAGATGAAACGCAGACAGTAGCAGGTCTGGGGGGAAAAAAGTTCCTGTAAAAAAGTTCCTGGTACAAACTGTTCCGGGTAATTTCGGTGGAAACGGGTCTCTAGTTTTCCCAGGAGGTCTCCCATCCAGGTACTGACCAGGCTCAGCCCTGCTTAGCTTCAGTGAGAAACCAGTCTTGGTCTACAGGGTGATATGGCTGCAGGATATGGATAGTCAATGCATGTATCAGAATGACCTATTTGCAGTAATGATGAATGAAATTGCCTACTTATTTAACCAATTGTGGCAATACACACATGTATTTAAACTGACTCGTCAGGTTGAGGGTGTCTATAGTCCGCCATGTAAATAGTGAATCCGCCATGGTGCAAGCACAACCGGCTTTTAAAGACAATGGGAGATGAGGCTTGGATTGGTTTATTGCATTTTACACCCAAAACACACCCATTACTCATTAAGAGACTAGGGACAACCCTTTTAGACCATGCGCCTGGCGCGCAGACCATTTTTCCCATCGTTAAACTAGCAAAAGTGGATTCGTACACGCCCTAAGTGCACTTGCGCCATGTGCTTTAGACCAGGCGCTCAGCTCGTTAAAATAGGGTCCTTTAAATGTCTTTACTGTAACGTTTGATCAATTTAATGTATCCTTGCAGAATAAAAGTATTAATTTGTTTTTACAAAAGATAAATCTAAAATCTTACTGACCCCAAACTTTTGACCAGGAATGTATATTTATAACAGCAAGGGACCAGGTTTTACCAGGTGCGTGCTAAACTGTTCCACACGAGCTTGTGTTCTCTGAGAACCAGTTTCTGGATGACACCAACACTGCCTTCCTGAAACTGACTCCTTAAGGGTTCCCCTACAGGCTGAACTGTACCTACAGAGAATGAAAAAAAGAAAGCATATCAGTGGAAGTAAAAGAGAGTTATATATTTTACAGTTCAGTTGAGACACTATATGGTGGAATATATAGGTTACCCTCGATGACCACATACTGCAGACATTTCCCCGGTGAGGCATTTAAAAGATCTGTTAACTTCTCATCCAGCGACAGAACTGGAGCTTCCTAACATCAAAAAACAAACAAAAAAAAGATGTTTCTAAGATTCAAAAATGTGTTTCTCTAATTCTCCTACTCGTTCACTTCCTGTAGCAGACACTTTTAATCAAAAGCACACTGTAAATTTTTTTTTTTTTAAGTTACCTAGCTGCCTTAAAATTTTGAGTTCATTGAAATTAAAAATGTGAGTTAATACATTGAACATTTTTGAGAATCAACATCACCCTTTATTCAAATATTATTAAAAGATTTTGTATGCAAATTGTGCTATTGTGTTTTATTTGTGATAATGCCAAATTGTGCTTTTTCACGATTTATCGCAAAAAATATTTTATGTGGTTCAGATATTTTGAGTTTCTATTTATTAAACCAATTTCTTCATTGTATTAACTTTTAACTCTTTGTTCTGCTGAACACAAAAGAATATATTTTGAAGAATGTTTGTAACAAAGACTACCATAGTATTTTCCCCCTACTATGGTAGTCAATGGTTGCTCTATCTGCTTGGTTACAAACACTCTTCAAAATATCCTCTTTTGTGTTCAGCAGAACAAAGAAACTCATACAGGTTTGGAACAACTTGAGGGTGAGTAAACGATGACAGAATTTTCATTTTTGGGTGAACTATCCCTTTAAGGTTTATTAACACTAACAGTATTGTGATCTATCCATCTATCTATTAGGGCTGCACAATTAATCCAATTTGTAATCGTGATTACAATTATGGATGCCACAATTGTCTAATCGTTCAAAGGCGCAATTACAAAAAAATATTACATTATTCTGCATGTGTGCTGCGTTATCTTAAAGGTTTTTTCCCCATTGTTTTAATTTTAGTTTTAGTATAACATTATAATACTATGCATATTTAACAAAAATATATTTAAAGAACAAACCAAACCAATGTATATTTGACATTTGAGGCTTAATGCTATAGAAAAGCAATACGTATTTCAAGAGTGTTTTCAGCTTGTTTATTTTGATATAAAAATATGGCATGCATCACTTCAAACAATGGCATAAAGCTATTCAAAACATCATTCAATGTAAATTGTGATAATCGTAATTAATAATCGCAATTTCAAGGGAATAATCAACAATTATGATTTTTCTAATTTTTCTAAATCTATCTATCTCTGTTATTTGAACTATAAAGCTGTCTAAATTGTCATTGTTGCATTGCTACTCACGTTAAGCTTGTCCACAGTTTTGCGTTTCTTCTTGTAGATGTAATAAAACAGACCAGAGAGAGCCACACTTGAACCCAAACACACAATCTCCAGTGTCCGGATGGAGAAATCCTCCATCTTCCACCTAGCCTTCTTCCTCTCCTCTAGACTACTGAACACAGAGTGAAGTAATAGTGAACAGATGTAAGGACCAAGATGAAGCAAGAAAATGTACAGGGATTTGATTCAGCATTTATTTTAATTATTTCTTACAATTTCTTTTCACTTGCATTGATTCATTTGTTGACTTGAGAAAGTCTGGTTTGAAGTAAAGGTTCTACAGCTCCGAAAGAACTTCAGACTGACGATTTTCTAGGATGTTGCTAGGATGCTCTTACTAGTTCTGAGGAATTGCTAGGTTTTCTGATGGTTGTTAGGTGTTCTGGCTGTCATGGATGGATGGACGGATAAAAAAAATAATAATAAAAGAGGAAGAGCAACTTCAATGTGTATGTTTACATTAAGATTGACAGTTGCACCTGTTAAACATTCCGACAATGTAACTCCATGGGATTATGGGGTGTTTTTTAAATCAACGACTTTAGGAAAACCGACAGTAAAAACACTACCAACACCTCCACAATAATATATACATAACAATAACAACAGTTCTCCAAAACATGGTGAATAATTAGTCGGCTGTCAAAATGAAACCCATAAATGACCTTTAAAGATTGTAACCTAATGCTTTGACCACTGTTACAAACGTAAGTTACATGCTAATATATAAATATTACAATTCTGTCTGCAACAACAGAAATTAACCGCGTGAATAAGGAGCAAAAGAAATCACCTTTAACACTGAAAGGATCCATTCCTCCTGAATTCATCATTACCGGAAATGATGTTGGTTGGGTCACGTGGTACGTCAAACATTTTTTTTGTTGTTGCAAGAACTTTATTGAACAATATTAACAAACAAACAAAATCGGTTAATATACATAAAAGTAAGTGGAATAACAGCAAACCCTCTTTAGCTTGTTTTAAAAATGTATGTAAAAATCATTTAGCATCCATAAAATACTTATCCAAAGGTAATTCATCTTGGTATGAAGTCATGTATGAGTCTCTTTCCGTCTAAGATTGTGTACATGCTTCTTTATTGTTTATATTTTTTAATATATATTTTTCCTCCTTACAACCTCCCTTAAGTGTTTGAAGATTATGTTTTTTTTTTGTTGTTGAACTAAATATGCAGTTTTTTTTTGTTTTACACATGAACCTACTTTAGCATAGGTTTATATGCACAGATAAACACGTGTAGATTATTTAATTACAAGTTATTTGTGTATTTTTTCATATGCATATTATTGTTCCCTATTTAAGTTTGTAAATTGATATTGTTAAAAAAAGGTACGTCTAACATAGGCAGCTGTGAAATTTGCCTAACTGATTCTAGAGACAATTTTATGCAAACACGTTTTAACATATACTTTATGCGTGTGTGTTGTTTATCGGTTTGTCTTCTGCAGCTTTTCTTTAATAGAAATTACATTAAAATGTAATTTGTTAAACGAACATAATTCACATATAAGTTTTATATTTGTATACATAAATACGTTGACAATAATAATAATAATAAAAAAAACGTAACAACATAATGGTCACTTTTTTTCAAAAGCATTTTTGCCTTGGGGACTTTTAATTTGCAATTCGGTGTTTCCGATTTCCACACATGAATCGCTGACTTCACCACCAAGGCGGCCAACATGGCACCAGGAAAGAAAAAAACATCTAATGTTACTCTACCATCAAGATTTCAAAAAACACTTTCCTCCATATGGCAGGACAAACATATGGTGTTGTTCAAAGCAGAGTACACGTTCTTGGTCACGACCGTCCTTTGGTTCCTGGAGATTGTGATTAACATAATGGTGATCCAAAGAGTTGCATGTAAGTTAAGTGCACTAGAAATCAATCACAGACATGAACCTTGAATAATTATAATAGTCAGTAATTCATTAATGGAACTACAGACTAAGTAAACAGCATCATTCTATTCTGCTTGATCTTTATGTATTAAAATAGGATAATGTACTTGTGCACGCTGTTCATGCAATTGTTAATTCATTGATTTCTTATTGACTAAACGGTTACATCTATGTTACACTATAAACTGTATTAAATGTCTTTCTCTGTCGCTACTCAACGCCGGAAGGGAGCACGTGCAGAGACTTACTGCTCGTGTCACTGTCAGTCACGCGCACCATGAAGCCAAAATGACAACATGACACTGAAACGCACTATGCAAAGTAATGCCATTGCCCCATCCTGAATCCTCGGTTTAATGGTGTAAATGTTGTGTGTGTAGATACAGAGATTGACTGGAAGGCGTACATGGACGAGGTGGAGGGCGTTATTAACGGCACATATGACTACACACAGCTGAAGGGCGACACGGGGCCGCTGGTGTGAGTGTCAACATCAATATATAGTTGCAACACACAAACACACACACACACACACACACACACACACACACACACACACACACACACACACACACACACACACACACACACACACACACACACACACACACACACACACACACACACACACACACACACACACACACACACACAAACACACAAAAGAGAAAGAAAATATATTACATTCTCTATCAACAACATGAAGTGTATTAAATATTACATTAAATCAGGGTTTCCCGGAATGGGGTTTTTGAGTTTAATGAAAAGTAATTAGTCAAATCATAATGTTAGACTAAAATAATTAATTTTAAGATAAAATAGAAATAAAAATAAAACATTTACTAAAAAAGGTTAAAAGAAAATTACCTGCATGTCATGTGACCATTAACTGAGAATCAGAGAACCGTGAACTTAATATTATTTATTATTATTATTGACCTAACTTATGAGCTTAAAATATAAGGGCTTATGTCAAGTAAATATATTAGGGCAAAGGGGTTCAGCTTACAAAAAAGTTGGGGAATACCTGCATTGCATGTAAATATGAAACAATGTCAATTTGTACATTTTAATATGTTTGAATGACACTCTTTTTTTTAAAGAGTGGTAAAAAAAAAACTAGAATCAATGAATTATGAATTATTTACTGCCAATAACAAGTAATCAATAGAAAAGTAACTGTAATCTGATCATGAGTATTTTAAAATGTTAAAAAGTACTTAAAGGGTTAGTTCACCCAAAAATTAACATTAGCTCATGATTTACTCACCCTCAAGTCATCCTAGGTGTATATGACATTCTTTTTTCAGACGAATAAAATAGTTATATATATATATATATATATATATATTAGTCAAATTGTGTACGGTTTTCTGCCAGAAGTTAGCTTTTTTTAGTCTATAAAGTTTTAAATATGGATATTTTTCTTACACAAACGCATCGATCCGCTTCAGAAGGCCTTTATTAACCCCCCGGAGCCGTGTGGAGCAGTTATATGATGGATAGATGCACTTTTATGGACTTAAAAAATGACCCAACAGTCACTGCCTTAATAAAGCTTGGACTTGGACTTTTTAAATATTAATCTGATTGTATTTGTCTGAAAGAAGAATGTCATATACACTTAGGATGGCTTGAGGGTGAGTAAATCATGGGCTAATTTTCATTTTTGGGTAAACTATCCCTTTAATTTGTTGAATCTGATTACGGTACATAATCCAGATTACAGGTAATAATCAGTTCATATCCAACACTGTATTCCACAAATTCTGCATATTTCACAATTGTTTAGAATGGCATTAATGAGGCTGAAATACACTACATAACTTTTAAAATCGGAACAGATTTTAAAACACTTGGTATTATACACTTTTTGTGAAAAAAGTGAATTTAGAAAAACTGGGCATCATACACTAAATGACTGAGGACCAAACTTTCAAGTCGTTCTGAACACAACAAACTCATGCAGAAACATGGAGGTTCTTCTCTCTGCAGAGCTGTGGGTGGAGCATGAAGTCCAGCTCTCACTCTAGATGTAATTAATGGGTGGAGCCAGAAGGATCCACAGAGGTCAAGCTCAACCCAACCTAAAATCAGGGCAAAAGTCACAGTGTATTCCAGCCTTTAGATGTCCAGTAATCTACTTGTTCTTGTACACCTTTGAGAATGACATATCAAATGGAAACCTGGCCACTGATCATTTGTTGGATTGTATATATTTGTGTTTCAGGTATCCAGCTGGTTTTGTGTACATCTTCTCAGCGCTGTATTATCTTACTGATCATGGACAGAATATTCGCTTGGGTCAGTACATGTTCGCTGTGTTCTACCTCATCACTCTCCTTCTCGTGTTCCGCATTTACCATCGCACCAAAAAGGTAAGAACCCCATATTACAAATGAATGTAATTTACCATTATGCATAATGGTGTTTTTTTTTTTTTTTACCCAAGTATAGCCAGGATATTTTCACAGAGAATTTGAAGTGTACTGTTCAGATGTTTTGGTCTGTAAGATTACTGGTTTGAAAGAAATAATAGTTTTATTCATCAATGATACATTCAGTTGCTCAAAAGTGACAGAAATGTTATCAAATAATAAAACAAAAATAATCAAATTTACCACAAACATATTAAGCAACACAACTGTTTTCAACAGTGTTAATAATAAGAAATGTTTGAGCAGCAAATCATCATATTAGAATGATTTCTGAAGGATCACGTGACTGAAGCCTGGAGTAATGATGCTGAAAATTCAGCTTTCCATCACAGGAATAAATTACATTGTAAAGTATATTAAAATAGAAAAGTTATTTGAAACTGTAATAATGTTTCACTGTATTTTTGATCAAATAAATGCAGCCTGGGTGAGCATATGTGAGCAGACTTTTGAATGGTAGTGTATAAATTATGCAATACAGTGTACATTCTATGATCTGTATATCCAACGCCATAACTAAACAACTTCTGCAAGACTTAAACCTCTGAATTCAAGCATAAGCAACTACTCATTACTACTTAAAATGATAAAAACCTTACTAATATGTCAATACATTGCTGCTTTCTAGTTTATTATGGTTTTTAGATATTTACACAAGATTGTTTCCATTTGACCATTTATCCATCTCTAGGTTCCTCCATATGTGTTCTTCTTCATCTGCTGTGCTTCGTATCGGATTCACTCCATCTTCATCCTGCGTCTCTTTAACGATCCGGTGGCCATGATGCTGTTATTTGGAGCCATCAATCTCTTCCTGGACGGCCACTGGACTCTAGGATGTGCCCTTTACAGGCAAGTAGAAACAACATTTTCATTCTACATAGAGTGCTGGGAGAGAGAGCGATTTAGGATGGATCTTCTCTCCCAAAAGAAAGAACCGATTCTGAACTGCCTGAAACAAGTCAGTAATTCCAGTCTTACTTCAGAGGAAGACACAGACCCGATTGTCACATATTCCACAATAAACTGATATTAACAAATCCATAAACAAGTTGCGAAAAATATAACATTTTGTTTTACCTATAGCCGTCGTCTCCCTTCCTTGTAACGTTACTTGATTGTGATGCATTACATCCTTGCCAAAAAGTTAAATCCATGTTATTTCCTCTCTTGTTATTCCAAGCTTCCTTAATTCACTCATAATTTCAGCTTTAAAAGTCCACTGTCACGGTGATGGACAACAAATGCGTCTTTGCAGATTTGCATTTCGACTCTAGTTAACTTGCATAATAACTTTGACTGTTTGCCTTTTTGAACTATGATAACGATTGCTCGTTCGGCATGGCCGCTGACGTCAGCATTATTTATTTGCTATAATCTCTGTGAGCCGAGTCTATTCACCAAAACTTTAAGATTAAACAAGACGGTTCATTCATATTATTATTAAAGTCAGTCACTGCGGAAGCTCTGGTTGCCATAGAAACATGACACGCGCTTGAGACTGCACATGCGCGTTAGCTGGAGCAACCTGAAATATGAGTTTTTTTTATTTGAGCGTCATAGAAAACATTTGTGTTTTGATTTTGTTTGCTGATATGAAATATTTTATTTAAATATAAGTTCAAATCAAACTTCAACAGTGCGTCACACGTAATACACTTGACAGCACTTACTCTTTCTCATGTTTGTCCAAAATATGCATGAAGGATGCCCAGACAGAAGAGGTGCCTGTGGGTTTAACTTCTTTTTATTTGTTGTTTTTTAGCTTTCACTCATGAAGGTATCCATTATTACCGTGCGCTTGCAATGGCTGAGAGAGAGAGAGAGCGAGTGCGAGCGAGTGCGAGCGAGCGAGAGAGAGAGAGAAAGAGAGAGACCGAGTGAGCAAGAGAGAGTGCGAGCGAGCAAGAGAGCGAGATCGCTAGTGTTTTTTCTTTTTCTTTTTTTAAACCTTATTTCCCGGCTCACACTTTTCTTATCCTAATTTTACAAATTGCAAGTTACAAAAAACACGCAAGCATTGCTGACTGACTCTGATCACGGACAGGTGTTCTCCGAGTCCAGATCGACTCAGGTATTACACACCAAATGTTAAACAGACCCGGGACCCGAAGTAATAGATTGGGTAGAATGGGTCCTCTAGCTGGAGGTTGCAGCCTTTAGCCTCCTTGTTAGAGCGTCCGACTCATGCCGGTGGACCCGGGTTTGAGTCCCGCTTAGAGCGGGCAGTTCGAACAGGAGGGGTTACATTGAGAAGATTCTGTTTTCTTTCTGATGAGGACTCAGGGGCCCAGATTGATACGCTAAAACCGACACCATTGTTACTGTTCATATCACTCTGTATACTAGTGCTGAGGAAGTCTCCGGAGCCTAAATTCAGGTATGAAACTGGGAGTTTTGTTTCCCACATGTGCTGTAATCACAACAGACTGGACCATCTGACCAATCAGAGCAGAGTAGGCTCTCGGAAAGGAGGGATTTAGAGAGACCGATCCTTTATCAAACTGTTTCAATCACTGTGAGAAAAGAGGTGATGCTACAATGAACATTTTTTTTTTTACCTTGGGTGTATACCTTGCATGTAAACGATTGTAGGAGATGTCCAAAACAAAATGAGGAACTTTTAAAATGGCATAATTGCACTTAATTAACTTCTGTATATTGCCTGATCAAAACTACATAACATAAGAATAATTATTGTTGTTTGATATATGACTAGTCGTTTCAGTTGTGTGCGCATTTAAAGTAGGGCTGTGCAATTAATCGAATTTCGATTTCGATTTCGATTTTGCCTCCCAACGATCACCAAAATAGTACAATCGAGAAAAAACGATTATTTTGCCATGTTCAGTTTTGCAAGAACATTCTTATTTTGTCTTGCGTTCTGAATGAAACGCGCACGCTCTCATCCGCCCCTCCCGAAGCCACAAACGTTCTCAGATCGTGAGTCTCGTGTGCATATCATCCGCTGGAATTTAAAAACTCGGCGCGAGTAAAGATGGCAGAAGGAGGGCAGTTACAGCAGCGTTTGGTGAGCAAAAAAGGCAAAACCAACTCCGTTGTCTGGAAACAGTTTGGCTTCGAGGAATCAGACGACGAGCAGAAACATGCTACGTGCAAGATTTGCTACATGGTAGTGGCTGCAACGCAAGGGAACCCCACGAATTTGTTTAACCACTTGAAAATTAAACAGATTGACCTATGACAATCTAATAAAGAAACAAAAACTGACGAGAGCAGGGGTGCCATGTAAACGTCCTTTTTTCCCCTCATATTTTTCAAATAATTCTCTCTTTGTAAACTTTGTTCAATGCATGCGAGGGCTGCCGTATGTTTGAATATGACCAGTCGTTTTCACTGTCATCACCCGGGTTTAGTGCCAGAAGACGCGAATGAGAAGCCGCGCGCGCTGTGAGGAAATCTCTGTGCGCTCATCCGAGAGCGCGCACACGTCTCTCAGCGCGCAAATATTGAGTTCTCTTTCAAGTCTTGCTCTTGAACAGACAAACTCACACAAAACGTATGTCAACATGTCCATCTTGATGAGTATTCTAGCAGACATAGTCTGTATATGCCTTAAGTGAACTTTATACAGTCGATAAAGACGACGCATATCCGATCCGGATTGAATAGCTTTTGTAAGTTTAATAGGATTCATCTTTAATTTATGCATTCAAATATGCAATGTTATTTTACATTTGATACATTTCTGTACCTGAAAACTAATGTTAGACGTACCTGAAAAGCATATCTAGCCGAACCATATTGTTGATCTTATTTATTTGTGGTTATCATTTTTACGTGAATACTTTTATACTTTGATTTGAATATATGTTATATTATTTATTTTAATAGTTCAAAAAGTACAACAAATGTTACAATTTCAATTGAATTGTTGAAAGGTGTATTTTTAATAAATACAACACATTCCCAAAGTCATGTGAAATAATCGTGTTACATAATCGTGATTTCAATATTGACCAAAATAATCGTGATTATGATTTTTTCCATAATCGAGCAGCCCTAATTTAAAGTAAATATTTCTCTGTGCTATGGACAGTTTAGCTGTGTCTGTGAAGATGAACGTTCTGCTCTTCGCTCCTGGTCTCCTCTTCCTCCTCTTGTGTGAGTTTGGTCTATGGAAAACTTTACCCAGGCTCACTCTCTGTGCTGTCATTCAGGTTAGACACACATAATTAAACACATTCACATATTTATTAAGTGATTCAAATGTCTTTTTGCTGTTTCACACACACTTTTCATGTACCACTCTGTTTTTCTCCCTTTTTAATAGCTGTTATTGGGACTGCCGTTCCTCTTAGTGAACCCTGTCGGGTATGTTAGCCGGGCCTTTGACCTGGGCAGGCAGTTTCTGTTTAAGTGGACGGTGAACTGGCGTTTTCTTCCCGAGGATGTGTTTTTGAATCGATACTTCCACCTAGTGCTGCTTCTGGCTCACATTACCACATTGCTTCTGTTCGCACTGAAGAGATGGAAGAGGTACAGAAATCAAGGTCACAATTTACATTAGCTGGCCCTTAAAGGGATATTTCACCCAAAATTCCGTAATCATTTACTCAACCTGAAGTTGTTGCAAACCTGTATGATTTTCTTTCTTCTGCTGAACACAAGATATTTTGAAGAATATGTCAGTAACCAAACCGTTGATGTACCCCATTGACTTCCATAGTATTTTTTCCCCATGATTTGTTGAACGAAAACATTATTAGAAGCTTCTGGTTTATGTGAACTGACTGCATCGTTTAAAAAATGTGTGTTCATTACAGGCCTGGGAACAGTGTTTGGTCTATTCTAAAAGATCCATCTGAGAGAAAAGAGACAGTACACAAGCTCAATGCTGATCATATCCTTTTTATGGGTGATTAAATCAAACATATGATTGATTTGTTTAAATTGTTTAAATATCCAAGTTATTCCTGAAACTTGCATTTATAATTATTGTTGATAAGATGAAAACAGATCCTTAACCCAGATCATACAGACAGTTCTGGTTCTGTTCACCTCTAACTTTATCGGCATGTGCTTCAGTAGATCTCTGCATTATCAATTTTATGTCTGGTACTTCCATACGCTCCCCTTCCTTCTGTGGAGTGGAGGAGTCAAGAAGCTTGCCCACCTTCTCAGGTACAGCACAGACATAGACTCCTCATATAACTTTTTAGTTGTTTGTTCTTGTTGTGTTTGTATATACACTGATGAGCCAAAACATTGTGACCAGTCCCAAGCGAATATCATTGATCATCTCCTAACAAGATTCAAGATTCAAGAGTTTTATTTGTCACATACACAGTTATATACACAATATACAACTGGCAGTGAAATGTAAACAGGTCCGCTCCATGGACAGTGCAAATAACAGTTACAAGAAATTAAATAGAAATAGAATAAAATTAGAATAAAAAGTATTAACATAAGTAGAATTATAAATAAATCAAGTTAAGATAAAAATAGGAAATAAGATAAAAATAAAAATATAAAAAATATGTGGATATGATAAGTGAGATAAACTGTAGACTTAAAAATAAGTGGTTAACATAAAATATATAATATGTATATATAAAGAAGTATAATGTGCAAGGTTTATTACAGGTTGTTACGCAGTAACAATAGGGACGTAAAGTGCAGTGCAATTGCAGTATGTGGATGTTAATGTTAAAAGACTGGATGTTTATGTGTGTGCGGGGGTGAAGTGAGTCACGTGACTGAGTTCAGGAGTCTGATGGCCTGGGGGAAGAAACTCCTCCTGAGTCTTTCAGTCTTTGCCATCAGGCTACGGAAGCGCTTACCAGATGGCAGCAGGGTGAAGTGAGAGTTTGCAGGGTGATTAATGTCTCTGATGATTTTAGTAGCTCTACCTCTGCAGCGTTTGGTGAAGATGTCCTGCAGAGACGGGAGAGCTGAGCCTGAGATGCGCTCGGATAAGCGCACCACTCTTTGCAGGGCTTTGCAGTCGTGACTGGTGCTGTTCCCGTACCACGCTGTGATGCACTGAGTCAGGACACTTTCTATCGCCCCTCGATAGAAAGTTTTCAGGATGGCTGGTGAAACCCTGAATTTCCTCAGCTGGCGCAGGTGGTACAGTCTTTGCCTGGCTTTTTTCACCTGTGTCTGGATGTGTGTAGTCCAGGTCAGATCCTCGGAGATGTTCACACCCAGGTATTTGAAGCTGCTCACTCTCTCTACCGGTGTCCCGCTGATCATGAGAGGGGAGTATGACCGATGCTGTCTCTTCCTGAAGTCCACAATCAGTTCTTTGGTCTTGTTAACATTCAGAGAGAGACAGTTGTCCTGGCACCATGATGTCAGTTGCTCCACTTCGTCCAAGTATGCCGTCTCATTGTTGTTGGAGATGAGACCCAGGACAACAGTATCATCAGCAAACTTGATGATAGAGGTGGAGCTGTGTGTGGACAAACAGTCATGGGTGTAGAGAGAGTAGAGCAGGGGACTCAGCACACAGCCCTGTGGAGCTCCAACACTCAGGGTGATGGAGGTGGAGGTGAACTGGCCTACTCTCACCGCCTGGGGTCTGCCAGTGAGGAAATCTTCAATCCAGAGGCAGAGAGAAGAATTCAGGCCTAGATCCAGGAGTTTGTGTGTTAGCTTAATGGGAACTATGGTGTTAAAGGCTGAGCTATAGTCAATAAATAGCAGCCTGACATAGTTCCCACTTTTGCTGTCGATGTGAGTGAGGCAGGAGTGAAGGACGTGAGAAATGGCATCTTCAGTCGATCTATTGGGACGATAGGCAAACTGAAGAGGGTCCAAAGTGTCAGGAATGGAGGAGCAAATGTTGTTTTTAATGAGTCTCTCAAAGACCTTCATGGCTAAAGATGTGAGAGCCACTGGACGATAGTCATTTAGGCAAGAGGGTTTACTGATCTTAGGTACAGGGATGATGGAGGATCGTTTGAAGGAGGTGGGGACAACAGATGTAGCAAGGGACTCGTTGAATATGGATGTAAAGAGCCCTGCGAGCTGATCAGCACAGGACCGCAGAACACGACCTGAAATACCATCCGGCCCAGCAGCTTTCCTGACATCCACACGTTTGAGTGCCCTCCGAACCTCGTCCTCCGAGACAGAGATCACGTGACCGTTGCTGCTCTGAGGGACTCTCTCTGACGCGTCACTCGCCGGAGTCGCGCTGCCGCGATTACCATCAAAGCGAGCGTAGAAAGAGTTTAACTCGTTCACCAGTAACGGATCAGCTCTCACCTCTGCAGAGGATTTAGTTCCAAAAGCACAGATGGTTCTCAGTCCCTGCCACATCCGCCGGGAGTCGTTGAGTTGGAAATGAGATTCCACTCGGTCTTTATAGCGGAGTTTTGCGGCTTTAACGGCGCGCCGGAGGGCGTAACATGAAGCTTTGTACTCCCTCATATCCCCCGTTAGGAGACCGGCATTGTAAGCGGTGGTGCGCGAGTTTACTGCAGTGCGAATTGAACTGTCCACCCACGGTTTCTGATTAGGGAAGGACGTTATAGTTATTGTTTGTGTGGCTTGCTCTGTCAGTGTGTTAATAAAGCAGAGCGCCACTTCTGTGAACTCGCTGACGTCTTCAGAACTCGCGCGGAACATGTCCCAGTCGACGTCATCAAGAGCTGCCTGTAGCGTGATCTCTGAATGGGATGACCAGCGTTTGACTTCCCTCCTCACCGGGGGCTCTTGAACGAGCCTTTGTTTATATTCCGGTGTGAGGAAAATGGCGGCATGGTCCGATTTGCCAAAAGCTGGCTGTGAACGAGCTTTGTAGGCGTTCTTAAACGGAGAGTAGCAATGATCCAGTGTGTTTGCTCCTCGTGTGGGACAGGAGACATGCTGGTGAAAGTTTGGCAATACTTTCTTTAGGTTTGCTTTGTTAAAATCACCCGCGACGATGAAAGCAGCGTCGGGGTGTTTGTTTATGAAGCCGCTGGTCACATCATGGAGGGCAGATAAAGCCAGCCCCGTGTCTGCTTGTGGTGGAATATAAACGGCAGTGGAGATGACCGAGGAAAACTCCCTCGGTAGGTAGAAAGGCCGGCACATGATAGTTAAATGTTCCAAGTGAGGCGAGCAGGATCGCGAAAGAATGGAGATGTTCCTAGGATCGCACCATTTCTTGTTTATCATGAAACACACTCCACCGCCTTTAGATTTCCCGGCCTCGGCTGTTCTGTCCATCCGAAAAACAGAGAAGTTCTCGGACGGCGTCACGGCTGTATCCGGGACCGCTGGCGTGAGCCATGTTTCGGACAGACAATAGATGTTGCAGTCTCTCATGTCCCGTTGAAAACTTATCCTGGCTCTAAGATCGTCCATCTTATTCTCCAAGGATTGGACATTTGCGAGCAAAATGCTCGGGAGAGGAGGACTGAATGCTCTTTTTCTCAGTCTGTTGCGGATCCCAGCGCGTTTCCCGCGGTGTTTTTTGAATCTTCGCCGTCGACTCGAGTGGCCATTGTTCAACTCGGCGTCCCGGCGAATCTCAGATGGAAGATTGGAGAAAGTGTCCTGAAACAGGTCAGTGTAGCGGTAACCAATTTCCAGAAGTGTTTTGCTGTCGTAACAGATCAAAGCAGATGATCCGTTGGAAAAAATAGAGAGTAAAAGAGAGTAGAATAATAAATAAAAGCAAAGTCTTAGCGGAGCGACCTGAACGGCGACCGAGCACGGCGGCGCCATCTTTGTCGCCGCCGTGCTCCACATATTAAAGGGGCCACATATTAAAGGGGTCATGAATTGAGAAATCAACTTTCCCTTGAGCTTTTGATATATAAAAGGTCATGGTTATATAAGAATATCCTGTAAGTTTCAGAGCTGAAAACTTCCTTGTTAGTCAAAGAAAAGCTTTTATTGACACCAGGCCCAGCGAACGCTCGATCTCAGAAAATGCCAGGCCTACTGACATGACATAGGCCTACATAGAGCTAAACCACATCGAATGTTTAAGAAATGAACATACCGCATAAGCTTCGTTCGGATTCCAATATTATGAATGCATGGATGAACTTTATATTTAATGAATATCCAGCTCACGTGGGGAAGACAGATTTGTTTGTAAACAAGAGACTGGATTTGCAGACAGGATGAGATGCATGAATGAATGAAGCAACACACTAATGTGAGTAAAAAAGGTTTTTTATTTGTGATAGTATTGCATTGTTACAGATTGTTTGATATCTATTGATTATTCGTGTCTAACTGAACATGACTTAGCACGCTGTCACAGGCTGAAGAATCCTTTATTTATGGTGTTGTTGGTTCATTGCGATTCGGGATCAGGCTCTGGCATGTATGGACCAGGGCTCGCAAAGCCCAATGTCCGGGGCTATGTGTTTTTCAGACGGGCTACCAAAACATAAGCCCGGCCTGCCGATGGGCTATCTTAAATAGTAAACTGTCTTGACTTGCAGGGCGCGCGTGCGTTTGTACGGTTCGCGCTTATATTCATCGATCGTGCGGGCCAAGTAATAAAAAAGTAACATTCCAATCAATCGCGGGTGGATGAGAGATAAATCATTGTGTTTGTTTGATAAAGACATTTTGCTAGCCCTGGCTGTGGGCGATTCATGCCGGTTGAGGTTTCCCCACATGCTTTCACTGACAGGGGAGCAGAAGCTCATTAAATATGCAAATCTTATCCAATCCTAGCCGTGGGCGTTTACTTTAAGTCATCAGTGCGGCACACCCATTAAAACCAAGCATTTCTTGAGAGAGCCTCAAAACCAGGGCAGAAAATAGCCTATTATTTATTCATTATGATATTTTTAAATGTAAAAACCACGCAAACGTCATAAGTTGACCTCAGACAACAGTATAAAAAAATTAAAAAAGCCAGTTCATGACCCCCTTAAAGTCTGGGTAGATTAGATGGGAAGCAGACACTCAGTTCCCTAATACCACAGGACACCTTCATGGGTCTTGTAGAGTCCATGTCTTGACCGGTCGGTGCTTTTTTTTTGGCAGCATATGGAGGACCAAGAGCAAATTAGTGATAATGGTCATAATGTTTTGGGTCATCAGTGTACATGTATGTGTATATATATATATAAGTAGAAAAAGTTGAGCCCTGATTTGGTATCCCAAATTAAAAATGAACAACAAATTTTACAGCATTAATTAATCTAGGTTAATATGTATTTGTAAATATACTATTATTCAGTGTTTGTTTATCTCAATGAATGTTCATTTATTCAACCCAATATGTTAAAGATGCATTAATATATGTAGAAATTAGCATTTTTTTGACCATATTTGATATTGTTAGTTCATCATCCCTGTATGTTTCACTCTTTTAGGGTATTGATTCTGGGTCTGATAGAGCTGTCCTGGAACACATATCCGTCCACCAACTACAGCTCTCTATCACTGCATGTCTGCCATCTCATCATCCTGCTCTGTTTGTGGCTCAACCCAACCCCAGCTCTTCCGTCTCAGAGGTCAGAGAACAAGGCTAAGCGCAACTGAACCCGGGCCTGACCGGGGCACTCGCTGTGTGGAATGATCCCTGGCCTCCAGCTCCTGCTTCTGGTCCAGCACCTGTCTACATGCTCCTGTACCAGAGTGACAAACAAGGGTAGCCAGGGACCTGTGCCCTGGGTATGATGCTCAAATGGTATCAAGGGGTTTTGGTAATGGAGGTAGTGTAAAGTTAATATATGGGGGTACAGACTACAGAGAGTTTACAATGCTTCTCAGGATTCTTAAAGGACTAATGTAATGCTTAGTCTGGGATGTTGGAGCGGGACATGTGAATGTTGTGTGGATCTTAATTTGAAGGACATTTGTAGAAAAATATTCATTATTATACAGCATATCAACACGGTTGACCTTTGAGACCTTGAGGATCTTGAGGATCTATAGGACAAGGGCCTATAGATGTTATATACATAAATATAACAAAATGTCTGCATTTCAACTGTGACATAAGTTAATTCATAATTACATTTTGATTCAAAGCTATTCAGGGATTTGTTTCCATTTAAAGGGATAGTTCACGCCAAAAATTCAATGTTATTTCCTCACCCTCATGCCATTCCAAAACCAATGTATTTCTTTCTTCTGTGGGGAAAAAAAAACTTTGGGCCCATTGGTTTACATTTGAATGAACAAAAAACCCCTCAAAATATCCTATTTTGTGTTCTACTGAAGAAAGAAAGTCATAAAGGTTTGGAACCACATGAGGGTGAGTAAATTATGACAGAAGTTTCATGTTTGGTGTTCTATCCCTTTAACTGTTTTCCAACATTGCAGAGTTGTGACTAAGCTCAACAGGTTCACATCCACTAGTTACACGTATAGGGCACAAAGGAACAGCATAGATCTGCTTTTCCATTTCTTTTTAGTTTAAGGCAACCATAAACCTCCAGTAGTGCCTGTGTTTGTTTACTGTCTGGGTCTTTTTCATTTTTGTGTTTTTTTTTTCTTTTTTTTTTCTAGAGTGAACAATTAGATGGAGTGATGAAATGCTTCACATTTAGGGTGTGATTAAAAAAATTCTGTGATGAAGAGTGAATGGGTGTTCTTATGAACATCTGTTTGCAGTTGTTTTCCTTTTTGCATGATATGCGTTTACTTAATCCAAAGTGTAACTAATCACAATGCAACTGTTGTCCATGATATTCAATTTCCAAGGTTAATGACAGGCTCACAGTTACAAAAGTCTGGGCAAAACCAGGTTGAAGGTACAGTGAAGGAAAAAAGCTCTTACTGTTCTTAAATCCTGAAGAAGCATAATTTGGAATCATACAGAGCATTTTATTGTATAGATTTGTAAGTGATAGAAAATAAAAAATCATTATTTCATAACATTCATGTGTCTCTAATCTACTACCATAGTTATCATCCATTTTTTTGCACATTAAAAAATATAGCCCCATGCTTTGCACATTGTTTATGTGGTGTTACCTGAACTGCCTTTAAAGGAACAAACTAAATGCCTAAATCCAAGATATCTCAAGACTAAAAGCAAGCAGTCAAAAAAAAAAATATCCTAAGAAAAATGTAATTATCAATGTTTCTAACTTCAAAACTGTAATACTGAGAGAATCAGTCATTGCAAGAAAAAGGTGGTTTGATATTGTCCAGTTAAGTTGAAAACCTGACCAAAAAAAAAAAAGATTAATTAAATTCAAGCACCACTGTTCAAAATTTGGGGTCAGTAAGATTTTTTTGTTTTTGAAAGAAGTCAATCCGCCAATACTGCATTTATTTGATCAAAAATACAGTGAAATATTATTATAACCATTTTCTGTTTTTAATATATTTTAAAATGTGTTTTATTCCTGTGATGAAAGCTGGATTTTCAGCATCATTACTCCAGTCTTCAGTGTCACATGATCTTACAGAAATCATTCTAATATGCTGATTTAGAAACATTTCATCTTATCAATATTGAAAACAGTTATGCTGCTTAATATTTGTGTGGAAACTGTGATGCATTTTTTTTTCAGGATTGATGAGTTGAAAGCAAATGAACAGCATTGATTTGAAATGGAAACGTTTTGTAACATTGTAAACGTCTTTACCACCACTTTTGATAAATGTAATGCATCCTTACTGAATAAAAGTAAAATTCATTAAAAAAATTCTTACTGGCTCCAAACTTTTGAATGGTAGTGTAAATTAAGGCAAGAATGTGTCATTTTAGCCTATTTATTTTGGTGACTAGTTTTATGAAGCATCCAATACTAGTCATTTTGCTATTGCTAGCATAAAGTGCTGTCAGACCTGCAGTTGATAACGGAACTACATTCTACTGCATAATTAAACCGAAGCCCAAAGATTAAGGCAAAGCGTGTACAGTATTGTGGTCTGGGCATGTGAGAAACTGAAACCCAACTCACAATTCAGCGTTATCTCCATTCCTTTCTGAAGGACATCTTTGATTAATTCTATTCTGCTATAAAGTTGAATTGTGGGTCCAGCCAACAGGATTCATTTCCTGGGTTAAATTCAATTAAAGACCCAAGAACTTCATCTTTGAGGTCAGCTCTTCACATGTTATTGGGGTTGTAGCAGAGCACGTTCAGTTTAATATTTTCGTCCCAGTGACGCAACAGCAGAAAAAGCTGCCTGGCCGCTGCCCTCAACCCTATCAGGTCGACGCCCTCTGGCAGCGATTGACACTTCAGCCAGAAATCTGCCTTGGCGGCCACCAGTTCCCACTCCACAAAGAACCCAGCGCAGCGGTGCTCCAGCCAGGCTAGAGCTACCGCTGTGGCCCAACTGGAGTTTTCTACATCCATCTGCTCCAGTTTCTCTCCATGAGGCTCTGCAGGATCCAACGGAGGACCTTCACACGTGTCAGCCTCAGAGCCCCGCCCACTATCAACCTGTGGGACTCCACCCATCAATTTCGGAGAACCCTCCTCCAAAGGGTTGGACCATGACTCTCGCATGTGTCTCGCTGAAGCGGTGGCAGGCGGTGAGGTACAATGGAAAGGAGGGCTCAGACTGCTGCGGTGGCTCAGGTATGGGGACGCTCTTTTCAGGCGGTCCAGAGGGATCTGGATGCACTCGGAGTACGATTCGGACAGCAGAAACGCACCTGACGCCAACTGAAGGCGCACCTGTGGGGACACGAAAAGTAAAGTGGGTGACACTGGCTTTACGTTGTGAGTAGTTCTGTAAATCTGTATGCAGTGCTGGCAAGTTTGGACCTGGGTGTGCACTTTGATACCAAACTCTCATTTGAAAGCCACGTTTCTAGCCTCTGTAAAACTGCATTCTACCATCCTAAAAATATATCTAAATTACAGCAAATGCAAAATGCTGAACAGTTAGTTCATGCTTTCATGACCTCAAGGCTAGATTATTGTAATGCTCTACTGGGTGGTTGCCCTGCTCGCTTAATAAACAAACTCCAGCTGGTCCAAAACGCAGCAGCTCGAGTTCTTACTAGAACCAGGAAGTATGACCATATTAGCCCGGTTCTGTCAACACTGCACTGGCTTCCTATTAAACATCGTATACATTTTAAAATCTTGCTAATTACTCCCAGTACTTGAGCGAGTTCTTAATGCATTATACTCCATCACGTCTATTGCGATCCCAAAATTTGGTCCAGTTGATAATCAACTGCAGGCGGTCGATCCTTTTCCTATTTAGCACCTAAACTCTGGAACAGCTCTGGTACAGCCGAATCAAAATCTGTTGCAAATTTTCCTCTTTAAAGCTACACTGTGTAACTTTTTTAGTTTATTCTTAGCTAAAAACACTTAGTTCTTTCAAAAATATATGTGCTCATTAATGTATATTTACTTCTTTCAAGTAATAAAGTATTCTCGTAAGTTTATAATATGCCATTGAAAATACATACGGGTGAGGGGTTCAACTGCCGGTCGCCATGTTGCCCCTCCATCTTGAAAGTACATTAGCCAAAGAGGGACATACCCGTAAATTCAAGCTTCGCCTTTCGCGTTTTAACACTCGATGGCACCGTGTCGAATGTGGACGAGGTCGAACTGGAAGCCATGTTAATCTTGGACTAAATCGGCCACCGTAGGAGTTAAAACGAAATCGGAATTGAGAAGAACAGAAACTAATATTCACTGGTTGGTCATATACCTTTTCACCGCTAGATGGGGGAAAATATCACACAGTGTAGCTTTAACACTGTGAAGTTGCTTTGAAAAAAGCACTGAAAAAATAAAGGTGACTTGACTTAAAATATTTATGATTTAATTCATTATTAACTGCAGTTCTTTCATGAAGCCCAGTTTGGGAAACTTTGGCATATTGTAGGCTTTAATGCATTTCATGATGTTGATAAAGAATGGAATATATTTTCTTTCTCCTTTTGTCCATATCAAAATGGAACACAATAATCCCATTCAAATCTTTTATAAACGAGTTAGGTCAAAAGTAATCGAAAAGTAGTCCGATTAGATTGCCTAAAATCAGTAATCTAATAGATTATGTTACTAACTACAAATTTAATTTGTAATCTGTAATGAATAACAATTTGCAAGTAATCTACCCAGCACAGACAGTATGCAATTACACCAACCAATGGCAAGTAGTCAGGCGTGTCTCTCTCTGTGTGTCTGCCAGTCTCTGCAGAGAGACCGTGAGGTTTAAGAGGAGCTTGTTTTCCATTATTGCCCTTTAGTCTTCCCAGATTGAACCTGGAGAACACAACGAAATTCAGTGTAATTAGCATAATAAAAGTATAAATCATTACAAATTGTGATACTTATGCAGGTCAGTGCTGACTTGGAGCCGAAGAAGCTCTCCACAGAGCGATGAGAGCGAGACGACACCGCTGATGGACTGACGCTCCCTCCTGTGCCTGAAAGACACCTTCATCATTACTCCCACAATTCACCATTGAGGTGTTGGATCATTTTTAAGGTATAATCAATATTATAGGTGCGGCCACACTTACTGTTGTTCAGTGAAAACTTTTCCTACTCAAATTCCACGGCATTGACCAACAGAAAACTGAACTCATGCTTAAAGGTGCAGTGTGTGATTTTAGCAGCATCTAGTGGTAAGGTTGTGAATTGCACCCCCCGACACTTACCCCTCCCTTTCGGAGCACATAGAGAAGCTATGGGGGCCGACACACACATAAATGCTACACACTGAACCTTTAATGCATTGCTATACTATAGAAATTGGACCTTTTTTGTCTGTGAAATTTCACCAAAAATTCTGTTAATGTGACCGCACCTTAAAGGGATAGTTCACCCAAAAATGAAAATTAGCCCATAATTTACTCACCTTCAAGTCATCCTAGGTGTATATGACGAATAAAATCTGAGTTATTTTACAAAAGTCCAGGCTAATCCAAGCATTAGAATTTGATTCATAGTTGCTCTGTTTTTGAAGTCCATAAAAAGTGCATCTGTCTGTCAAATAACATGCTCCACGCGGCTCCGGGGTGTTAATAAAGGCCTTCTGAAGCGAATCGACGCGTTTGTGTAAGAAAAATATTCATATTTAACATTCACTTTATCAAGTAAACTTTCGGCCCACCGCCTTCCGTGGAAAAGTGTTGAATGTTGAAAGTGAAGGCGAAAGGCCGAAAGTTTACTTGATAAAGGTTTAAATATGGATATTTTTCTTACACAAACGCATCGATTCACTTCAGAAGGCCTTTATTAACACCCCAGAGCCGCGTGGAGCAGTTATATGATGGGTAGATGCACTTTTTATGGACTTCAAAAACAGAGCAACTATGAATCCAATTCTAATGCTTGGATTAGCCTGAACTTTTGTAATATAACTCCGATTTTATTCGTCTGAAAGAAGAATGTCATATACACCTAGGATGACTTGAGGGTGAGTAAATTATGGGCTAATTTTAATTTTTGGGTGAACTATCCCTTTAATGCATTATTTCTTTCTCCTATACTCACTGCTATCCCAGGATGTCATGCTACAAGGGGATGCAGGTGTGTCCTCTCTGTCTGGGTCCAAGAAAACAGAATAGAAATTCAGAGTTGCATTGAACAGAACACATTGTTTTATATAAATATATATATAAATTGCTTGAATTTAATGGATCTGAAATGAAAAAAATCACGAACCAATAGAATAATCAAACTTTTATTAAGTTACATAACAAAACCTAAAAAAAAAATAACAATAAATATAAATAATAATAACAAATAATATTCTTCTTCTTCAAGTTTTATGTTCCATCAAATAAAATAGTTTTTAACAGCAAAAAAAGATCCACAATTATCTGAATAACTGCACACAAAATCAAAGAATGGTTCTCATTAAGAACATGAGATGCTGCACTGAATAGTCTCTCACTGTCTGTCACCGTTCTCCGGGGAAAATGGCATTTGGGGGGTAAAATATGTGTTTTTTTGGCAGGGTAGCCTGCTAAAATTCGCGTTCTTGGGTCTAAATATCACATAATTGGGGTCGCTTCAACCCGCGGACACAGGGCTCTACGCTAACATTTTTCTTGAGGAGCACTTGTGCTCCCAATTAAAAAAAATTAGGAGCACAGTCAAAAATTTAGGAGCACTTTCTGATCAATAACACGCATTCCAATTATAACTTTCCCATTAAAGGATGATCTTTGTCCCTTTAAATTAATGTCCAGGGGCATTTTTACCATTATAAGAGCAATGTTTTCTAATCTTATTAAAGGTGAACTATGTAGGATTTTTGCAGTAAAACATCCAGAAACCACTAGGCCAGTGTTATATATTTTGTTAAGTTGAGTACTTAGAATATCCCAAATGTTTTCAACTATTTGTAAATCGTGAGAAAATTGCTATTTTAACCAAGGAGCCGGGATGTGTGAGCTATGCGTGTGAGGGAGTCGCCTGTCGATTGCGTCATATCTGCGTCACCCTCGGTCTCCGGTTTTATTCAGTGAAACACTTTACTCTCACTGCAGTGTGAACAAGTGTTATAGCAGCCGCCGAGCGAACGTCATAACTTCCTTTTCAACACACTCAGATATATCTAATACGATAAACAGAGCTGCGTTACCTCACACTCAGCACTGGAGAAGAGGAAGTGCCGCCGGCAACCGTGTCATAATAAAAGTCCCGCCAGCGACTATGCCATAATAACAGTCCCGCTCTTCAATCGCTCCTGCTGCCTTGCTCAGCTCCACAACACTCGCTCCTGCTCTGCTTCAGACTACAGTAATGTTAATAATCGCATCCATGAACATGATTTCTGCCCGAGTCCTATCCTGACTGTTTCCCACCGGCTGTGAGGTGAAGACCACATGTCCCGAGATTCTGCGCTCAAACGTGGCGTCATCAAACTACGCCTTTGTTTTGAACAGGCGACCTCTAGTGGACGGAAAAGTTACATAGTGTAGCTTTAAATGTATGCATCATCTTTTGTCAATTTCTTCAATTAAAGCTACACTGTGTGATATTTTCCCCCATCTAGTGGTGAAAAGGTATATGACCATCCAGTGAATTTTAGTTTCTGTTCCTCTCAATTCCGATTTCGTTTCAACTCCTACGGTGGCCGATTTAGTCCAAGATTAACATGGCTTCCAGTTCGACCTCGTCCACATTCGACACGGTGCCTGTGGGATATTCTGTGCGCAGTGGGATGGTTGGAACTCAACTGGCCTAATTATTCGGTTAGAAAGAACTGCAGCTAATCCAGAGTGAACTTTGATGATAGTAATGTTTATTCAGTCATCCAATTGCAAGGCATAAACAGGTATGCTTGGATATGTACATAAATGTGGTTTCTGTGAGAGAACAAGGATGGTAAATATACATACACAGTTAAGAACTGTATAACTATACTTATAAGTTACATTTGTATAATGTAACCGTAAACCAGAGCTTATTGTACCATATATAGGCGCTAAATGCAGCTGCATTAAAAGGAGCGGAGCTGCCGCTGCTGCTGCTAACAAGCGGTGTCCGGTTACAAAAGTGTGTGCGCCGCTTTAACGTTAGCACTGCAGTGCGCTCTGTATAACAATTGTTAATATGCTGATCAGACCTGATACATATTTCCATCAACATACATTACAATCAAATATTTTCTAAAAACGAATAAACATTGTTGATAACAAAATAACTGAATGATTATTCAAATAGGTGAGCATTACGCTATTGTATGTTGACACAAAAATACTTCTGAGGTGACATCAACTGAATTACGCGATGACACACTCTGAAACACATCTACAATGACAATAACTATTATTACTTACGGAGTTATTAACGCACAGAAATACCACACAAGGAAAAACAGACTTTTGAGGAATAAGCAAGCCAGGAAAACTGTTACTGGACGCTGCTGAGATGAAAACTCTCTGCACATGCACCAGACAAGTCTGAACAAGTTGACGCGCACATGCGCGAGGCAGAGAATTTTGTACAGTGCCATCGAGTATTAAAACCGTTTAAAACGCGAAAGGCGAAGCTTTAATTTACGGGTATGTCCCTCTTTGGCTAATGTACTTTCAAGATGGAGGGGCAACATGGCGACCACCGTTAGATCCCATTACCTTATGTATTTTCAATGGCATATTATAAACTTACGAGAATACTTTATTACTTGAAAGAAGTAAATATACATTAATCAGCACATATATTTTTGAAAGAACTAAGTGTTTTTAGCTAAGAATAGACTAAAAAAGTTACACAGTGTAGCTTTAAAACAGAAAAGTTGTTTTTAAAATGTTAATTTAAACAATAAATTCAGTTAGAGCAATAAGACACAACCAGACTGTTACCAATCTAATAAAATCAGCATCAAAAGATTAATCTTTGCACTGTAGAAGTGGCACAGCAGCTCTATCTGAAGTGGTGTTTAGACACATTTACATAGATTTAATGCAGCTCAAGGGTAAATAATGTTGTATGAATGTTTTAAATATAAGTTTTTGAATTGAGAAATAGGCTATGTACAAGTTAAACTTAAACTTCATTAAAAGATTTATATTTTAAATAAGTCCATGCAAAGTATAAATATGAAAATAAAACCACCAGTAGAGGGCGTCAAGTCTATGTCCGAGTCATTCATTCAATCGTTCAAACGCAGATTCATTCGATCAATCCGCTTGGAGATTGTCACAGGGTGTTTTGGTGATGGTTCATGTTCATTGTTCATTGTTCTTGGTTCTGTTTTCAGTTTATTATGTTCATGGTTATGTTTGAGTTTGTCATGTTCACAGTCTTGTCATGCACTTCCTGGTCTTGTCATGTGACTCCCATGCCCTCATGTGATCTTGTGTCTTGTCCTGTCATTGGTTCATTGTTTCATCACTGTTCACAGGTGTCACTTGTCTTGTCATTAGTCTGTGTGTGTATTTAAGCCCTCATGTTTGCAATGTGTCTTGGTCAAGTATTGAATGTTGTAACCCGCTGTCGGTGAGTTTAGTTATTGTCAAGTCAAGCCAAGCCAAGTCAAGTCTTTGTTTTATGTTTGGATGTAGTCAAGTCAAGTCTTTGTTTTATGTTGAGATTTATGTTTAATTGTAAATAAACTGCACTTGGGTCCTTCAACTTGCCTCCAGTGGATATACGTTACAGAATACTTGACCTTCACCATTATGGACCCAGCAGTTGCCCGCCTTTGTCAAGGCCAGCGTCCCATAGAGGACTATATCAAGGACTTTTTATGTTTCTTGGATTTTTTGCCCCAGGATGAGACTATAAGGAAAGGGCGCTTTTGTTATGGTTTGGACTCTGACTTTTCAGCCCTCATGCCCCCAAAGGAACACCCTTGCACGTTTTGGCAATGCATTGATTTTATTTTGTTTCTAAGTGGCTCAGATTGGACGGTAGGAGAGGCAAAGGACTATTATAGCCACGTCCACGCTCGAGGCCACGTCCACGCTCCAGCCCACGTCCATACTCCAGCCCACGTCCATGCTCCAGCCCACGTCCATGCTCCAGCCCACGTCCAGGCTCCAGCCCAATTCCAGGCTCCAGCCCAATTCCAGGCTCCAGCCCAAGTCCAGGCTCCAGCCCAAGTCCCCGTCCAGGCTCCAGCCCAAGGCCCCGTCCAGGCTCCAGCCCAAGGCCCCGTCCAGGCTCCAGCCCAAGGCCCCGTCCAGGCTCCAGCCCAAGGCCCCGTCCAGGCTCCAGCCCAAGGCCCCGTCCAGGCTCCAGCCAAGGCCCCGTCCAGGCTCCAGCCCAAGGCCCCGTCCAGGCTCCAGCCCACGGCCCCGTCCAGGCTCCAGCCCACGGCCCCGTCCAGGCTCCAGCCCACGGCCCCGTCCAGGCTCCAGCCCACGGCCCCGTCCAGGCTCCAGCCCACGGCCCCGTCCAGGCTCCAGCCCAAGGCCCCGTCCAGGCTCCAGCCCAAGGCCCCGTCCAGGCTCCAGCCCACGGCCCCGCTGTCCCGCCCAAGAAAATTTTGGGGGGGGGCAAGGGGTACATGGAGGCCATGAAGGCCCCGCCTCTGTGGCCTGATGAACTCCCGTTACCGCCATGGCCTGATGAACTCCCGTTACCGCCATGGCCTGATGAACTCCCGTTGCCGCCATGGCCCGGTGAACTGCCGTTGCCGCCATGGCCACCCACGCCCGAGGGTCCAGGTCCTCCCACGCCCGAGGGTCCAGGTCCTCCCACGCCCGAGGGTCCAGGTCCTCCCACGCCCGAGGGTCCAGGTCCTCCCACGCCCGAGGGTCCAGGTCCTCCCACGCCCGAGGGTCCAGGTCCTCCCACGCCCGAGGGTCCAGGTCCTCCCACGCCCGAGGGTCCAGGTCCTCCCACGCCCGAGGGTCCAGGTCCTCCCACGCCCGAGGGTCCAGGTCCTCCCACGCCCGAGGGTCCAGGTCCTCCCACGCCCGAGGGTCCAGGTCCTCCCACGCCCGAGGGTCCAGGTCCTCCCACGCCCGAGGGTCCAGGTCCTCCCACGCCCGAGGGTCCAGGTCCTCCCACGCCCGAGGGTCCAGGTCCTCCCACGCCCGAGGGTCCAGGTCCTCCCACGCCCGAGGGTCCAGGTCCTCCCACGCCCGAGGGTCCAGGTCCTCCCACGCCCGAGGGTCCAGGTCCTCCCACGCCCGAGGGTCCAGGTCCTCCCACGCCCGAGGGTCCAGGTCCTCCCACGCCACAGGGTCCAGGTCCTCCCACGCCACAGGGTCCAGGTCCGCCCACGCCACAGGGTCCAGGTCCGCCCACGCCACAGGGTCCAGGTCCGCCCACGCCACAGGGTCCAGGTCCGCCCACGCCTCAGGGTCCAGGTCCGCCCACGCCACAGGGTCCAGGTCCGCCCACGCCTCAGGGTCCAGGTCCGCCCACGCCACAGGGTCCAGGTCCGCCCACGCCACAGGGTCCAGGTCCGCCCATGCTCCCAGGCCCGTCCAGGTCATGTCTGGGTCCGGTGCCCCTGCACGGGCCTGGCCCACCATCCCTCCCCCAAGACCGCCCCCCAAGACTTTTTGTTAAGACTTTCTGTTAGGCCATGGGTGTTTTGGTATTGTTTGGGCGTCAGGGGCCGCCCATAGAGGGGGGGATCTGTCACAGGGTGTTTTGGTGATGGTTCATGTTCATTGTTCATTGTTCTTGGTTCTGTTTTCAGTTTATTATGTTCATGGTTATGTTTGAGTTTGTCATGTTCACAGTCTTGTCATGCACTTCCTGGTCTTGTCATGTGACTCCCATGCCCTCATGTGATCTTGTGTCTTGTCCTGTCATTGGTTCATTGTTTCATCACTGTTCACAGGTGTCACTTGTCTTGTCATTAGTCTGTGTGTGTATTTAAGCCCTCATGTTTGCCATGTGTCTTGGTCAAGTATTGAATGTTGTAACCCGCTGTCGGTGAGTTTAGTTATTGTCGAGTCAAGCCAAGTCAAGTCTTTGTTTTATGTTTGGATGTAGTCAAGTCTTTGTTTTATGTTGAGATTTATGTTTAATTGTAAATAAACTGCACTTGGGTCCTTCAACTTGCCTCCAGTGGATATACGTTACAGAGATGCGCAACAGTTCTGGTATAGTTTTGATTTTCACGAAATAAACAGTATTGTGGCTAAAACGTTGTTACTTAATATCAACTTGTCTAACTTTAGGCGCTCTGGCGCTTAGTAAACAGAACGCTAGTTACGTATGTAACTGTGGTTCTGTGAATTCCGGATGACCGCCAGAGGCGGTGCTAAGCACTAGTGGATAATCGCTGCGCCAGCTCGATAGGTCGAGAAAATTATAACAACAAAGTCACGTCATGACGCAGACCGAGACGCGAGGATATAATCCCCAGCAGCTCGGTGCCCAGCCTCGGAATGCTTTCTCGCGCATTCCGAATGACAAGGAACTCTGGCGGTCATCCGGAATTCACAGAACCACAGTTACATACGTAACTAGCGTTCTGTTTCATTCCTCCTGACCGCCAGAGGCGGTGCTAAGCACTAGTGGATGACACATATCAACACAGTCATGAGGAATGCCACCCACCTGCAACATCAGAGTTGCTCAAGAAGGACTGCAGAGCTCACATCATGGGAAGCAGCAACATTAACCTTGTAGAACCTTGCGAAGGTACATGGAGAAGACCAGGTAGCAGCCTCGCATACATCTGCCAAGGAAACTCCCCGAAAAGCAGCCCAAGACGATGAGACTGCCCTAGTGGAGTGACAAGTAACACCTGCTGGTAAGGGCTGATGAGATTTGCTATACGCCGACTTTATCGTTTCAACAATCCAGCGTGATAGTCTCTGTTTGGACAAAGGCGCACCCTTGCGTACTTCACCAGTAGAGGGCGTCAAGTCTATGTCCGAGTCATTCATTCAATCGTTCAAACGCAGATTCATTCGATCAATCCGCTTGGAGATTGTCACAGGGTGTTTTGGTGATGGTTCATGTTCATTGTTCATTGTTCTTGGTTCTGTTTTCAGTTTATTATGTTCATGGTTATGTTTGAGTTTGTCATGTTCACAGTCTTGTCATGCACTTCCTGGTCTTGTCATGTGACTCCCATGCCCTCATGTGATCTTGTGTCTTGTCCTGTCATTGGTTCATTGTTTCATCACTGTTCACAGGTGTCACTTGTCTTGTCATTAGTCTGTGTGTGTATTTAAGCCCTCATGTTTGCAATGTGTCTTGGTCAAGTATTGAATGTTGTAACCCGCTGTCGGTGAGTTTAGTTATTGTCAAGTCAAGCCAAGCCAAGTCAAGTCTTTGTTTTATGTTTGGATGTAGTCAAGTCAAGTCTTTGTTTTATGTTGAGATTTATGTTTAATTGTAAATAAACTGCACTTGGGTCCTTCAACTTGCCTCCAGTGGATATACGTTACAGAATACTTGACCTTCACCATTATGGACCCAGCAGTTGCCCGCCTTTGTCAAGGCCAGCGTCCCATAGAGGACTATATCAAGGACTTTTTATGTTTCTTGGATTTTTTGCCCCAGGATGAGACTATAAGGAAAGGGCGCTTTTGTTATGGTTTGGACTCTGACTTTTCAGCCCTCATGCCCCCAAAGGAACACCCTTGCACGTTTTGGCAATGCATTGATTTTATTTTGTTTCTAAGTGGCTCAGATTGGACGGTAGGAGAGGCAAAGGACTATTATAGCCACGTCCACGCTCGAGGCCACGTCCACGCTCCAGCCCACGTCCATACTCCAGCCCACGTCCATGCTCCAGCCCACGTCCATGCTCCAGCCCACGTCCAGGCTCCAGCCCAATTCCAGGCTCCAGCCCAAGTCCAGGCTCCAGCCCAAGTCCCCGTCCAGGCTCCAGCCCAAGGCCCCGTCCAGGCTCCAGCCCAAGGCCCCGTCCAGGCTCCAGCCCAAGGCCCCGTCCAGGCTCCAGCCCAAGGCCCCGTCCAGGCTCCAGCCAAGGCCCCGTCCAGGCTCCAGCCCAAGGCCCCGTCCAGGCTCCAGCCCACGGCCCCGTCCAGGCTCCAGCCCACGGCCCCGTCCAGGCTCCAGCCCACGGCCCCGTCCAGGCTCCAGCCCACGGCCCCGTCCAGGCTCCAGCCCACGGCCCCGTCCAGGCTCCAGCCCACGGCCCCGTCCAGGCTCCAGCCCAAGGCCCCGTCCAGGCTCCAGCCCAAGGCCCCGTCCAGGCTCCAGCCCACGGCCCCGCTGTCCCGCCCAAGAAAATTTTGGGGGGGGGCAAGGGGTACATGGAGGCCATGAAGGCCCCGCCTCTGTGGCCTGATGAACTCCCGTTACCGCCATGGCCTGATGAACTCCCGTTACCGCCATGGCCTGATGAACTCCCGTTGCCGCCATGGCCCGGTGAACTGCCGTTGCCGCCATGGCCACCCACGCCCGAGGGTCCAGGTCCTCCCACGCCCGAGGGTCCAGGTCCTCCCACGCCCGAGGGTCCAGGTCCTCCCACGCCCGAGGGTCCAGGTCCTCCCACGCCCGAGGGTCCAGGTCCTCCCACGCCCGAGGGTCCAGGTCCTCCCACGCCCGAGGGTCCAGGTCCTCCCACGCCCGAGGGTCCAGGTCCTCCCACGCCCGAGGGTCCAGGTCCTCCCACGCCCGAGGGTCCAGGTCCTCCCACGCCCGAGGGTCCAGGTCCTCCCACGCCCGAGGGTCCAGGTCCTCCCACGCCCGAGGGTCCAGGTCCTCCCACGCCCGAGGGTCCAGGTCCTCCCACGCCCGAGGGTCCAGGTCCTCCCACGCCCGAGGGTCCAGGTCCTCCCACGCCCGAGGGTCCAGGTCCTCCCACGCCCGAGGGTCCAGGTCCTCCCACGCCCGAGGGTCCAGGTCCTCCCACGCCCGAGGGTCCAGGTCCTCCCACGCCCGAGGGTCCAGGTCCTCCCACGCCCGAGGGTCCAGGTCCTCCCACGCCACAGGGTCCAGGTCCGCCCACGCCACAGGGTCCAGGTCCGCCCACGCCACAGGGTCCAGGTCCGCCCACGCCACAGGGTCCAGGTCCGCCCACGCCTCAGGGTCCAGGTCCGCCCACGCCACAGGGTCCAGGTCCGCCCACGCCTCAGGGTCCAGGTCCGCCCACGCCACAGGGTCCAGGTCCGCCCACGCCACAGGGTCCAGGTCCGCCCACGCCACAGGGTCCAGGTCCGCCCATGCTCCCAGGCCCGTCCAGGTCATGTCTGGGTCCGGTGCCCCTGCACGGGCCTGGCCCACCATCCCTCCCCCAAGACCGCCCCCCAAGACTTTTTGTTAAGACTTTCTGTTAGGCCATGGGTGTTTTGGTATTGTTTGGGCGTCAGGGGCCGCCCATAGAGGGGGGGATCTGTCACAGGGTGTTTTGGTGATGGTTCATGTTCATTGTTCATTGTTCTTGGTTCTGTTTTCAGTTTATTATGTTCATGGTTATGTTTGAGTTTGTCATGTTCACAGTCTTGTCATGCACTTCCTGGTCTTGTCAT
Source organism: Gobio gobio (assembly GCF_949357685.1). NCBI lineage: Eukaryota > Metazoa > Chordata > Actinopteri > Cypriniformes > Gobionidae > Gobio > Gobio gobio. The sequence continues at coordinate 48,174,356 of NC_137102.1, forward strand.
GTGACTCCCATGCCCTCATGTGATCTTGTGTCTTGTCCTGTCATTGGTTCATTGTTTCATCACTGTTCACAGGTGTCACTTGTCTTGTCATTAGTCTGTGTGTGTATTTAAGCCCTCATGTTTGCCATGTGTCTTGGTCAAGTATTGAATGTTGTAACCCGCTGTCGGTGAGTTTAGTTATTGTCGAGTCAAGCCAAGTCAAGTCTTTGTTTTATGTTTGGATGTAGTCAAGTCTTTGTTTTATGTTGAGATTTATGTTTAATTGTAAATAAACTGCACTTGGGTCCTTCAACTTGCCTCCAGTGGATATACGTTACAGAGATGCGCAACAGTTCTGGTATAGTTTTGATTTTCACGAAATAAACAGTATTGTGGCTAAAACGTTGTTACTTAATATCAACTTGTCTAACTTTAGGCGCTCTGGCGCTTAGTAAACAGAACGCTAGTTACGTATGTAACTGTGGTTCTGTGAATTCCGGATGACCGCCAGAGGCGGTGCTAAGCACTAGTGGATAATCGCTGCGCCAGCTCGATAGGTCGAGAAAATTATAACAACAAAGTCACGTCATGACGCAGACCGAGACGCGAGGATATAATCCCCAGCAGCTCGGTGCCCAGCCTCGGAATGCTTTCTCGCGCATTCCGAATGACAAGGAACTCTGGCGGTCATCCGGAATTCACAGAACCACAGTTACATACGTAACTAGCGTTCTGTTTCATTCCTCCTGACCGCCAGAGGCGGTGCTAAGCACTAGTGGATGACACATATCAACACAGTCATGAGGAATGCCACCCACCTGCAACATCAGAGTTGCTCAAGAAGGACTGCAGAGCTCACATCATGGGAAGCAGCAACATTAACCTTGTAGAACCTTGCGAAGGTACATGGAGAAGACCAGGTAGCAGCCTCGCATACATCTGCCAAGGAAACTCCCCGAAAAGCAGCCCAAGACGATGAGACTGCCCTAGTGGAGTGACAAGTAACACCTGCTGGTAAGGGCTGATGAGATTTGCTATACGCCGACTTTATCGTTTCAACAATCCAGCGTGATAGTCTCTGTTTGGACAAAGGCGCACCCTTGCGTACTTCACCAGTAGAGGGCGTCAAGTCTATGTCCGAGTCATTCATTCAATCGTTCAAACGCAGATTCATTCGATCAATCCGCTTGGAGATTGTCACAGGGTGTTTTGGTGATGGTTCATGTTCATTGTTCATTGTTCTTGGTTCTGTTTTCAGTTTATTATGTTCATGGTTATGTTTGAGTTTGTCATGTTCACAGTCTTGTCATGCACTTCCTGGTCTTGTCATGTGACTCCCATGCCCTCATGTGATCTTGTGTCTTGTCCTGTCATTGGTTCATTGTTTCATCACTGTTCACAGGTGTCACTTGTCTTGTCATTAGTCTGTGTGTGTATTTAAGCCCTCATGTTTGCAATGTGTCTTGGTCAAGTATTGAATGTTGTAACCCGCTGTCGGTGAGTTTAGTTATTGTCAAGTCAAGCCAAGCCAAGTCAAGTCTTTGTTTTATGTTTGGATGTAGTCAAGTCAAGTCTTTGTTTTATGTTGAGATTTATGTTTAATTGTAAATAAACTGCACTTGGGTCCTTCAACTTGCCTCCAGTGGATATACGTTACAGAATACTTGACCTTCACCATTATGGACCCAGCAGTTGCCCGCCTTTGTCAAGGCCAGCGTCCCATAGAGGACTATATCAAGGACTTTTTATGTTTCTTGGATTTTTTGCCCCAGGATGAGACTATAAGGAAAGGGCGCTTTTGTTATGGTTTGGACTCTGACTTTTCAGCCCTCATGCCCCCAAAGGAACACCCTTGCACGTTTTGGCAATGCATTGATTTTATTTTGTTTCTAAGTGGCTCAGATTGGACGGTAGGAGAGGCAAAGGACTATTATAGCCACGTCCACGCTCGAGGCCACGTCCACGCTCCAGCCCACGTCCATACTCCAGCCCACGTCCATGCTCCAGCCCACGTCCATGCTCCAGCCCACGTCCAGGCTCCAGCCCAATTCCAGGCTCCAGCCCAAGTCCAGGCTCCAGCCCAAGTCCCCGTCCAGGCTCCAGCCCAAGGCCCCGTCCAGGCTCCAGCCCAAGGCCCCGTCCAGGCTCCAGCCCAAGGCCCCGTCCAGGCTCCAGCCCAAGGCCCCGTCCAGGCTCCAGCCAAGGCCCCGTCCAGGCTCCAGCCCAAGGCCCCGTCCAGGCTCCAGCCCACGGCCCCGTCCAGGCTCCAGCCCACGGCCCCGTCCAGGCTCCAGCCCACGGCCCCGTCCAGGCTCCAGCCCACGGCCCCGTCCAGGCTCCAGCCCACGGCCCCGTCCAGGCTCCAGCCCACGGCCCCGTCCAGGCTCCAGCCCAAGGCCCCGTCCAGGCTCCAGCCCAAGGCCCCGTCCAGGCTCCAGCCCACGGCCCCGCTGTCCCGCCCAAGAAAATTTTGGGGGGGGGCAAGGGGTACATGGAGGCCATGAAGGCCCCGCCTCTGTGGCCTGATGAACTCCCGTTACCGCCATGGCCTGATGAACTCCCGTTACCGCCATGGCCTGATGAACTCCCGTTGCCGCCATGGCCCGGTGAACTGCCGTTGCCGCCATGGCCACCCACGCCCGAGGGTCCAGGTCCTCCCACGCCCGAGGGTCCAGGTCCTCCCACGCCCGAGGGTCCAGGTCCTCCCACGCCCGAGGGTCCAGGTCCTCCCACGCCCGAGGGTCCAGGTCCTCCCACGCCCGAGGGTCCAGGTCCTCCCACGCCCGAGGGTCCAGGTCCTCCCACGCCCGAGGGTCCAGGTCCTCCCACGCCCGAGGGTCCAGGTCCTCCCACGCCCGAGGGTCCAGGTCCTCCCACGCCCGAGGGTCCAGGTCCTCCCACGCCCGAGGGTCCAGGTCCTCCCACGCCCGAGGGTCCAGGTCCTCCCACGCCCGAGGGTCCAGGTCCTCCCACGCCCGAGGGTCCAGGTCCTCCCACGCCCGAGGGTCCAGGTCCTCCCACGCCCGAGGGTCCAGGTCCTCCCACGCCCGAGGGTCCAGGTCCTCCCACGCCCGAGGGTCCAGGTCCTCCCACGCCCGAGGGTCCAGGTCCTCCCACGCCCGAGGGTCCAGGTCCTCCCACGCCCGAGGGTCCAGGTCCTCCCACGCCCGAGGGTCCAGGTCCTCCCACGCCCGAGGGTCCAGGTCCTCCCACGCCCGAGGGTCCAGGTCCTCCCACGCCCGAGGGTCCAGGTCCTCCCACGCCCGAGGGTCCAGGTCCTCCCACGCCCGAGGGTCCAGGTCCTCCCACGCCCGAGGGTCCAGGTCCTCCCACGCCCGAGGGTCCAGGTCCTCCCACGCCCGAGGGTCCAGGTCCTCCCACGCCCGAGGGTCCAGGTCCTCCCACGCCCGAGGGTCCAGGTCCTCCCACGCCCGAGGGTCCAGGTCCTCCCACGCCCGAGGGTCCAGGTCCTCCCACGCCCGAGGGTCCAGGTCCTCCCACGCCCGAGGGTCCAGGTCCTCCCACGCCCGAGGGTCCAGGTCCTCCCACGCCCGAGGGTCCAGGTCCTCCCACGCCCGAGGGTCCAGGTCCTCCCACGCCCGAGGGTCCAGGTCCTCCCACGCCCGAGGGTCCAGGTCCTCCCACGCCCGAGGGTCCAGGTCCTCCCACGCCCGAGGGTCCAGGTCCTCCCACGCCCGAGGGTCCAGGTCCTCCCACGCCCGAGGGTCCAGGTCCTCCCACGCCCGAGGGTCCAGGTCCTCCCACGCCCGAGGGTCCAGGTCCTCCCACGCCCGAGGGTCCAGGTCCTCCCACGCCCGAGGGTCCAGGTCCGCCCACGCCACAGGGTCCAGGTCCGCCCACGCCACAGGGTCCAGGTCCGCCCACGCCACAGGGTCCAGGTCCGCCCACGCCTCAGGGTCCAGGTCCGCCCACGCCTCAGGGTCCAGGTCCGCCCACGCCTCAGGGTCCAGGTCCGCCCACGCCACAGGGTCCAGGTCCGCCCATGCTCCCAGGCCCGTCCAGGTCATGTCTGGGTCCGGTGCCCCTGCACGGGCCTGGCCCACCATCCCTCCCCCAAGACCGCCCCCCAAGACTTTTTGTTAAGACTTTCTGTTAGGCCATGGGTGTTTTGGTATTGTTTGGGCGTCAGGGGCCGCCCATAGAGGGGGGGATCTGTCACAGGGTGTTTTGGTGATGGTTCATGTTCATTGTTCATTGTTCTTGGTTCTGTTTTCAGTTTATTATGTTCATGGTTATGTTTGAGTTTGTCATGTTCACAGTCTTGTCATGCACTTCCTGGTCTTGTCATGTGACTCCCATGCCCTCATGTGATCTTGTGTCTTGTCCTGTCATTGGTTCATTGTTTCATCACTGTTCACAGGTGTCACTTGTCTTGTCATTAGTCTGTGTGTGTATTTAAGCCCTCATGTTTGCCATGTGTCTTGGTCAAGTATTGAATGTTGTAACCCGCTGTCGGTGAGTTTAGTTATTGTCGAGTCAAGCCAAGTCAAGTCTTTGTTTTATGTTTGGATGTAGTCAAGTCTTTGTTTTATGTTGAGATTTATGTTTAATTGTAAATAAACTGCACTTGGGTCCTTCAACTTGCCTCCAGTGGATATACGTTACAGAGATGCGCAACAGTTCTGGTATAGTTTTGATTTTCACGAAATAAACAGTATTGTGGCTAAAACGTTGTTACTTAATATCAACTTGTCTAACTTTAGGCGCTCTGGCGCTTAGTAAACAGAACGCTAGTTACGTATGTAACTGTGGTTCTGTGAATTCCGGATGACCGCCAGAGGCGGTGCTAAGCACTAGTGGATAATCGCTGCGCCAGCTCGATAGGTCGAGAAAATTATAACAACAAAGTCACGTCATGACGCAGACCGAGACGCGAGGATATAATCCCCAGCAGCTCGGTGCCCAGCCTCGGAATGCTTTCTCGCGCATTCCGAATGACAAGGAACTCTGGCGGTCATCCGGAATTCACAGAACCACAGTTACATACGTAACTAGCGTTCTGTTTCATTCCTCCTGACCGCCAGAGGCGGTGCTAAGCACTAGTGGATGACACATATCAACACAGTCATGAGGAATGCCACCCACCTGCAACATCAGAGTTGCTCAAGAAGGACTGCAGAGCTCACATCATGGGAAGCAGCAACATTAACCTTGTAGAACCTTGCGAAGGTACATGGAGAAGACCAGGTAGCAGCCTCGCATACATCTGCCAAGGAAACTCCCCGAAAAGCAGCCCAAGACGATGAGACTGCCCTAGTGGAGTGACAAGTAACACCTGCTGGTAAGGGCTGATGAGATTTGCTATACGCCGACTTTATCGTTTCAACAATCCAGCGTGATAGTCTCTGTTTGGACAAAGGCGCACCCTTGCGTACTTCACCGTAACAAACAAACAACTGATCCGTCTGTCTGAAAGAAGCGGTAGAATTAACATAGCACTTTAAAGCTCGTACAGGACACAGAAGATGAGACCTTCCCCCATCTGTCCCTGAGTGAGTGGAAGGCGGTTGAAAAGCAGCCAGATGAATAGATTGATTCACAAATTGTGGTAACAAAACTTTAGGGAGAAAAGCTGGATTGGGTCGAAGAATGGCCCCGGAATCCTCTGGCAACCAGCGTAAGCACAGTTCACTCACTGATAGAGCATGAAGCTCACCAACACGTTTAGTGGAAGCGACGGCCAACAAAAATGACATTTTTAATGACAACCACTTAATATCCGCAACAGCCAGTGGTTCAAATGGTGGTGAACAAAGGGACTCTAGAACAAGCGGTAAGTCCCAGACCGGAAAGGGAGTAGAACGAACAGGTTTTAAACGCCTCGCTCCCTTCAAAAAACTGCAAACAAGGTTATGAGACCCCAATGAAGCACCATCAACTGGGTCGTGATAAACAGATATGGCAGCAACATAAACTTTTAAAGTGGAGGCCGCCTTGTTGTCATCTAACAGATGCTGCAAGAAACTCAAAATTTTTGGCACAGTACAGTGAACTGGGTCAATTCCTTGATCCCCACACCAAGAAGAAAAGATCCTCCAACGAGCAGCATAAATCTGTCGTGTTGAAGGAGCCCTAGCGTTGCTGATGGTGTTCACTACTGCTGGTTCACAAGCCATTAACTGTGAACTAGGCCTAACGGCCAGACCCAGAGCTGAAGGCGAAACGGGTCTGGGTGCCAAACACGGCCGTGCATCTGAGAAAGGAGGTCCCTTCTGACGGGAAGCTGCCACGGCTCGCCCTGTAGTAGACTCAGAAGGAGGGGAAACCATGGCCTGGCTGGCCATCGAGGTGCCACCAACAGCACCCTGTGCTTGCATAGGTATATTCGGTGCAGTGTTTCCCACAGAAGTGGAAAAGGGGGAAACGCATACAAAAGGCAGCTCGGCCACTCGTGGGCTAATGCATCCTGACCCAATGGGCTGGACTTCTCGGCTCTCGCGAACCACCAGCGGCAATGAGTGGTCAGTTCTGATGCAAACAGGTCGACCTCCGCCTTGCCAAACCGCTGCCAAATCAACTGCACCACGTCCGGGTGAAGTCTCCATTCCCCCGGGAGCAGTAGATCCCTGGACAGAGCATCCGCCACTTGATTGTCTGATCCTGGGAGATGAACTGCCCTTAACGAAGCTAGCCGGCCCTGAGACCATGTAAGGATCTTGCGAGTTAGCTGTAGAGACGCAAGTGACCTGGTGCCGCCCTGATGGTTCAAGTGAAAAACCGTTGACGTGTTGTCGGAACGGACAAGCACGTGACGACCCACCAGATTTGGTAAGAAGTGTAGTAGAGCTAAGTACACTGCCTTCAGTTCCAAGATGTTGATATGTTCTAAGGCTTCCCTTGGTGACCAGTGACCACTGATTCCCCTCTGACTCCAAGTTGCCCCCCATCCTGTTAGAGAAGCATCGGTTGTGATCACTTCTCGACGGGAGGGCACCACCCCTAGAGGCACTCCGGCTCTCAGAAACGTCACTCGTTTCCAGGGTCTCAGTGCACGGGTACAAGCAGGAGAAACGGAAATCATGCGATGACGGTGTCTTGCTGAGTCCAACCCCAAGCTGTTGCTCCACCTCTGAAGGGGCCTGAGGTGAAGCAAGCCCAAGGGAATCACGGATGTGGCGGCAGCTAACATCCCCATTAGTTGCAGAAGGACACCATAAGAAACTTTTGTTCCCAGACGGAAACGAGTCAGTAGCTGACAAATCTTGTCCGTCCGAGCTTGGGACAATGTGGCAGACATTGTGATGGAGTTGAGTGTTATACCTATGAAGGTTAGAGTTTGCTCTGGGACCAGATGACTCTTTGTGTCGTTCACAGTTAGACCCAGCCTCTGAATATGCTCCAGCACAACCTTGGTGTTGCGAATAGCATGTTGTTTTGTTGGGGCACAAAGCAGCCAATCGACTAAATAGGGCAGAATCCTCATGCCCTTGGACCAAAGGGGAGACAGGGCTGCACTCATGCATCTTGTGAAAACGCGAGGAGCAAGAGATAGACCGAATGGTAGGACTCTGAATTGATAGGCTTGATCCTGAAAACTGAATCTTAGGAACTTCCTGTGGTGGGGAGCAATGGGAACATGGAAGTAAGCATCCCTCAAATCCACGCTCACAAACCAGTCTCCTTTCGTCACAGATCGAAGAACATCGACCGTGCGTAACATTCGGAAAGGAAGAGACTTTAAAAACACATTTAGGCGTCTCAGATCCAGAACTGGCCGAAAACTGCCGTCCTTTTTCAGAACAAGGAAGTACATGGAGTAAAACCCGTCCCTCTGACTGAGGGGAGGAACTTTTTCTATGGCTCCTTTCAGCAACAGTGAATGAATTTCTAAGGAAAGGGCCTTTGAACTGTTTGTATCTTTGACAACTGTCCGAAGGATTCCTGAAAACTTGGGAGGCCGGCGTCGGAACTGCAGAGTGTATCCCCTGTTCAAGGTTGCCAGAACCCAGGGGTCGGACACTGAATTTTCCCAGTAATCTAGGTGTTGCACTGTAAAACGACCGACTGCCGGCCCCATAGCTTCAGGGTTTTTGGCCTCTGGTTTTAGGACCTGTGGGGGGGCGCTGACGTGGCCCCCCCTGACGGTGACGGTGAAAAGGGCGGGGTCCCTGAGCCTGTTCAGTCTCTCTATGACGCTGTGGTGCTTGAAACTGATGAACATTGTGTTGACGCACTCGTTGCTCTGAGCCGTGGTAGCGTGGGTGAGCCGGAGCCAATGGCATCCTAAACGGTGGTGCCCGTGGTACTTGAGTTAGTTGTTGTGTTGCTTCTGACAACTTCATTCTCTTCTCCAATACCTCAGAAACATTGGGGCCGAAAAGGTGTCCCGGTACAATTGGCAGTTCTCTCAGCGTCTTTTTACAATCTTCAGATAACCTTGCCTGGGCAAGCCATACCTGGCGCCTGGCTGTTAGAAGGGTCGATGAAAGTGTACCAAGTTCCCGCGTCACATGACCCATAGTCAGCAGAGCCGTCTGTAAGAACCGAGGAATGGAAGCATCCACGCTCGCGGACTCCAACGTATTATTACAGGCAAGAAGCAGCTGGCAGATAGTATTCTCAGCCCTCGTTATATATGCTACAGACTCATATGCCTTCTTTAGGAAAGAGTCAGTACGTCCACACTGCGCGCTTGGGCAGCGTACATTGCCTCTTAAAGCCTCATCCGGTGATACCACCAGTGCTGCTACTGGCTGTTCAATTTCAGGAGCCCGTCCTACACCAATGGAGTCAGCTTCGGCCATTGAAGCCAGTGTGCGGGCTGTCTTTGATCTTCTTCTAGGTACGTTAGGACTTGTAAGTGCACTGGAGAATTCTGTCACAAAGTCCTTGCATGGTGGCATTGCAAACACATTACTACCAGCAGCTTGTCTGAAAAACACATTGGCTTGAACGGGCTGCACAGGTGATTCGTCAAGACCCAAACGAGCCACAGCCATCTGCAGAATAGATAAAATATCATCTGGAGAAGATGGGCCTGCGCCCGATGAATGTACAGACCCACCACTCGAACCACCTGTAGCTGACAGGTTGGAAAAAACATCATGTGGGAGGGTGGGTTGCGTGGCAGGTTCCGCCAACTCTGCATCGAGAAAATGTGAATTAGACGCGCTCATGGAGAGAGCGTCCAAATCCATATCCATATCGTTTGAGGGTTGGAAATCACTCTCATCCACTGGTGTTGGGGGTTGAAGAGACTGAAGAAGACGTTTCATCTCCATCATTTCTGAAGAGAGAGTAGCCACAGTCTTCGATAACATATGTTCTGAAGTTTCCGTCTGTCGTGAAGATTTTTTCTTACTCGGTGGAGCGCCAGCAGCTGCCGAAGCACGGCGCTTTTGAGCGCGTCGCGGCTGTTGCGCAAGACTAACAGGTGAGTTAGTGTCTAATTCAGCCAAGCGAAGCTGTCTTTCTGACAGTGGTAGCATACTACAATGCAAACACGGATCAGTTAGAGCCTCCTTCAAATGTTGAATCCCTAAGCAAGATGGGCATACATCATGTCCGTCGTCGGGAAGCATCGAATTCGGACACAATCTGCAGCTTGAAACGGGGATGAGAGGGCTATGATCCATGACTCCGTCAATAACGCGTCCTCGGTAGCACCGTAGGCACTCAGAACTGTAATAACACCCACTCCGGAGGTCAGACGTCCCTCAAATCTTCGGATAGAACCGGAAGATTATAACGTCCAAGATAGTAAAATAATAATATATAGGTTTGCGGTGAAAACGCTACCCAAGCGCGGTCGAAACCAGCCACCGGTAGTACCGTGAAGCACAGGGTATCGCCGACACAACAATAAAATATAATAGTATGCACTCACGTAGAAATGGAATCCGAGATATCCGTCCCGAAGATAGCGTTGAGCGTGCTGTCACAGTTTAGGAGGGCGAATCCTCGCAACTCAGGTAAACTGTACAGGACAGCGCGAAATAATGACCTATCATAAGCGAGAAAGCGAAAGAGGCTGGGCACCGAGCTGCTGGGGATTATATCCTCGCGTCTCGGTCTGCGTCATGACGTGACTTTGTTGTTATAATTTTCTCGACCTATCGAGCTGGCGCAGCGATTATCCACTAGTGCTTAGCACCGCCTCTGGCGGTCAGGAGGAATGAAACAGAACTGCGTGCGTCTCGCGGAAAAACATTGCAGCCGGAGCTACTTCTCTGTTTATGTCTATGGCGAGTCACGCAGGGACTGTGCTCCTCCGCAGCGCTGCGACCCGAACTGGAATTGAATAGCCAGAATATAAACACTTATTATATGTGTACCGTAGTGATTCAGGGTAAAATAAAAACACGGTTTGGAAAATGGATTCATGATGTACTCACTCATATGCATCTAGTCATTTTTAAACACAATAAATGTTATGGACTGCAGCAGATAAAGATTAGGCTAAAGCAAGAACCAGGAGCGTTTTTTAATTATTTTTTATTAATTAATTTTTGGGGGCATTTTTGCCCCAAGCCCCTGTTAATTTTCGACCTTGTTTATGATAATCCAAATGTGGTATTTCTAGTTAATATTGGCTGCAAAGAAACATCAGCGCGAGGCGTCAGGTAAGTGCATGGCCGCGTCACACCCGTTTCACCCATAGACCGTGGTTTCAATCTGTGAAGTGTCCGTCGCACACGTTTTTTGCACATGTTCTGCTGACAGAAGGCATGAAAAGCAGTTGATTGCAGCACGAAACGTAACAGTTGCTCAGTCAGTCATTGTTTGTAGTTTTTATTCCGATTGTACATATATTCATGAGAATCGTTCAGGTCACTCGCACCGGTGTGCCTAAATATTTTTTCGCAGTCGCACACAGTAATTTTCAGGCGCAAATGCGGCCAAAATGGTCGCTATGTAGAGCCCTGGGACATGGAAAAACATCCCGCGGGAAAACCGCGGACTTGGCAACACTGCTTGGGGCAGATAAATACTTGCGTGCAATCCGCGCAAGAAATGGAAAGCGGCCTTCGTTCGCACACCAGTAGTCAAGGGGATTGTCGCTTCTGGCAATGGGTAGTTCAGGTAGATACGTCTCTATTTGTTCTCATACCGTTGACATTCTTAATCTTTGATAGGCAGACACGTCGTGTGATAACAGCTTGACCGTGAGTGAAACCTAAGAGCTTGTGCACGGATGGGAGGGGCGGGTGACTTTCATTTTCGGTTTACGTTTTCGGCTGTTTTTTTAATTTTGGCCTGAGACCGATAATGCCATTTTCGGCGGACAAAATTTCAAGTAGGGCTCGCTGCAGCCTGCGGTGGATATCCAACTCCGCCCACATCCAAGTGTGACGTCAGAACTCCTGCCCTGCAGCTAATTTCATTGGTTACAGTTACGGGTAGGTTTAGAGATCAGTGTTTGGTGTAGGCAATCAGTACTTAATTCGTTACAGTGACAACGGGTAGGTTAAGGGATAAGAGTTTGGTGTAGGCAATCTTAATTCGTTACAGTGACGGTTAGGTTTAGGGAAAAGAGTTTGGTGTAGGCAATCAGTACTTAATTCGTTACAGTGACGGGTAGGTTTAGGGATCAGTGTTTGGTGTAGAGGCAGTCTCTACTGTGATTAGGCTTGTTTGAGATGCGCCTCGCCTCGCCTGAAGTTCAGCCGAGACTAGGCGGCTGCAGTGAGGGGAGGAGTGAAAAAAGTGCAGGCAAGCCGGACAGTTCTCTCTTCTCGTAGTGGATCAGACACCTGCGAGATCAAAGGCGGATATCGCGGGATTCACACTCGTGCGCTTTGTTGCTGATAAACTGGATGTAATTTAAGTTATGTTACTTTTATATGAAAATAAATATTATGAACAAGACACCCAAAGTTTTTGTTATTTATTTCCATTCGAAAGACGTGTTTATCAATCATTTTCACTTTAATTAGGCCTACATACATGCTTTTATATATATATATATATATATGTATATATATATATGTATGTATATATATATATATATGTATATATATATATATATATATATATATATATATATATATATATATATATATATATATATATATATATATATATATGTATATATATATATATATATATATATATATATATATATATATATGTATATATATATATATGTATATATATATGTATATATATATATATGTATATATATATGTATATATATATATATGTATATATATATGTATATATATATGTATATATATATATATGTATATATATATATATATATATATATATATGTATATATGCAAGCTCTGACCCAGGCGTACGCACAAAAACGGGTGAAATGAGAAATGGCGACACCGTCGGCAGATGGAAGAAACACGTGAAACTGCGAACGTTGTGTAAAAGAAATGACTATACTGCCTCTCATAAATAACCTGACTTCACAAAAAAAGTCTAACAATTAACAGCCTACACGAACACCCGTTTGATCGATCTGCAGTGTAAAACAAGCGAAAATTACAACAGAAATGCAAATTAACACATATTTGCAAAAAGAAAAGTGACATATGTTCTGCAATAATATTGCCATGTTATGCAATTCATCCTCATAAATAATATGGTAAACAGAACGAAATAATGCAGCCTACAAAACTGATATTCTCGTCAATGTGTCCGTCAGGCGGAGCAGATATAGATGCACATAGATAGACAGATAGATAATTAGGGAGATGTATTCATAAAAATGTATTCATCAGCTACGGAATCATATTCATGCATATGCCTTTAGTTTATTTTTATTTTTGATAAATTACGTATGTCTCAACCATTCAGAAAACTGCAAGAAATTACATTTGCACTGAACTATTTCCCATTTCCACGTAGATAATAGGGATAGGGATTAATAGGGATTCTCCAATAATTACCACCAGTCTCTCATCAAGAGGGGTCAGCTCCGGTGTCCCCTCTCCCCCACCCGTGGCAGACACACTCTGGCGATGGAGCGCTAGACGCTTTTTTGCCTCGACTTTGATGTCCGACCATTTCTTTTTTTATTTCGGCAATGGTCCGAGGTTGTGAGGCTACAGCATTTAGGTGTCTGCAACCTTTTGCCACTCAAGTGCCTTTTTGGAATTAGTAATGCCCACACTGTGCCCTCCAAACAAAATTGTTCTCCTCTTTTCCACCTCGCCAACGATAACTTCTACTTCACATTGAGTGAAGTTAAGTTTTTTTGATTTCCTCTCTGTATTTGCCATGATTTCGCATTCGATGAATATTAACTTGTGGGCGTTTCATGGACTATTTATGGGCAACTATGGGCGTGACATGAAGCCGCAAAAGCTGCGCTACATTTAGAATTGATTGTGATTTATTAAGGGAAAACTGCGTAGGATGTGCGTGCGCACGGTTTTATAAATCCGAATATTTCTGTGCGTACGCACATCCTATGTTTCATCCGTACGCCACTTCTGATGCAAATCCTACCCAAAGTTTTATAAATGAGGCCCCAGATCCGATCACGTGATCGGAAATCGGGCCCGATCACGTGGTTTCAGACTCGATCGGAATCGGACGTTACCTCCCGATCAGGACTCGGATATATATCTATATATATTCTCATTATTTTTTAACACATCTATAGTTATGCGGTGGCACAGAGTTAGACCCTTTTGACTCCACACAGAAACAGCAACGCGTGCGGCATGGCATCACTTTGTTGCAGAGACGCTATTGGTTAAATAAGGTGAATTAAATAAAAAATAAGGAACATCCTGAATCTGTTTTTTCGCTCTTCTTTATTCTTTTTTTATGTATTATAGAAGTATTGGATCGGGACTCGGTATCGGTAGATACTCAAAATCAAATGACTCGGTCTCGGACCCGAGGGCAAAAAACCTGATCGGGACATCCCTAGATGTATTGTTACACCCCTAGCGTACATACATATATAATTGATAAGATACCTGTCGAGGTGTGTGTATCTTCGGTCTCTTCACTGCCTCTGCTGAAAGGGTGGCGTCCAAATCCCAGCGAGCACAACTTTTGTCTTCTGCTGCCAGAATGAGAATTGTGTCTGGTCACAAACCGCACACCTGACACACACACACACACACACACACACACAGGTGGATTTCATTTCTTCATTCATCAATAAATATGTATCTGTTAGATTAGCATGTTTTGTGTCTCAGTCTTTATGTGAGATTGTGTTTATGTGCGTTTTTTTGTGTACCTGTGTGTCGTGCATCTGTGCTCTGAGGATGGTTTCTTGCATTGGTGTCTGTGGTGGCGAAGCTTGTGTACATGCAGACAATTCCACAGCTTTTGCTGGTCTGGATCGCTTTCATTCTGTACCGCTTGGAAGGACCTGTGCAGAACACACATCCAGACAAGAGAAAGTGTGGATGGAACAGTCAAACTGCTTGTTAATAATTGGATTTCAAAACCAAACATTGTTTTTAACTCTTATTCCTATCAGACCTCTTTCAACTTCAATATCGGTTTCTTTCTCTGCTATGTTTTCGAAGTCTGTGATGACAGATTGTGCGGTCAGTTGGTGGATAATCTCATCCCAGGGCCCGGTGCTGGGTGGCAGGGCTGCTGAGGTCTCCGTGTCCCACAAAACGGACAGATCCACATGAACCTCCCAGGATACGGGCCGTCCTCCCAGCTTGCCGTGGATCACTGAGCGACACTGGGCCCCTGAAGCCTGGAACTCGCCTGGAGGAGCGGCTGAAAACAGGCATTCAGGATCGGTGAAGGTGTCCCAGTCTAGTGGGGAAGCAGGGAACAGGAGGCCATCTGGATAGACAGCAGTAGGTGAAAAGAAAAAGATGATTTAATATTTAGACCATATTTTATATGCATCTGTGCATACATGTATATGACTGCAGACTGTTTTCCCTCACTGGAATCAGTCAGACTGGGCTGGGATAAACCTCCTCGTGAAGGGCTTTGGGTGTCTGTGTCACTCTCCTCCAGTCGGCCCCCCAAGGCCTGCTCAAACGAGACCCTCTCTAACGCCCTCCTCAGGCGGTGCATGTCCAGGTCACCCTGCGGAGATGAGAAACTTCGGCCAGCCAGAGCAGAGCGAGCTAGCGCCCTCTGCCTGCGACGAGACTCATCACGGTCTAAGAGCTTGCCAGCCTACAGAAGCATGCATAGACTACCAGTTAGGCCTGACATTTATGTGCAAACTGACATTAAACTCTATTTACTCTATGTGAAGTGAATTCAATGTCATCTGCTGCTGTCACCTTCCCTGATGCAGAATCTGTGTCCCCTGAAGAGGTGGCGTTCTGAGTCCATGGAGATTCCCAGCGTGAGAGGCCTCTACCCTGAGTGGGCTCTATTCTCTCCAAGCCATGTGGCAGAGAGCCCATGCCCAGCACAGAGCTCTCCGCTTGGGGAGAAACAGACGGGAAGACCCTCTCGCTGCTCAGGGAACAGTGTGTCAACACGTACTGATCCTGAACATACGAATCCTGTTGAATACGCCAGCGCACATCACTGGTGCTGTAGTCAATGTCGCCACCTGTAGATAACACCCACATAAGGTATGTTTGGAATGGCTCCTACTACTTTTTTAAAGGGATAGTCCACCTAAAAATGATCCATCCAACATGCAGTCATCATTTACTCACCTTAATTTTGTTCAAAACCTGTATGGCTTCCTTTCTTCTGTGGAACACAAAATAAGATCTTTTGAAGAATGTTGGTAACCAAACAGTTTCGGTTCCTATTGACTTCTATTGTATGGACAAACAAAACAATGAAAGTCAATGGGAACCAAATCTGTTTGGTTATCAACATTCTTTAATACATCTTCTTTTGTGTTCCACAGAAGAAAAACTGCATACAGGTTTTTGTTTGGGTGGACTATCCCTTTAAGTATGCATTATGTATACTGTGCACTACTACTATGTCAGTGGTTCTAAACCAGGGGCCTGGGGCCCTCAATACACTTCCAAGGGGGCCTCAAGATGACTTAAAATTATTTAAAATAAAACAAATCAAGCATTAAAATAAGCTAAAACAACAAAAACATCAATATATTTTTGACTGTAAGGCCATCACATTGTGCACAACAATATCTGAAGGCCCCCTTCACTTAAAATTTCTACTTGATATGATTTTGGCATAACTAGAAAGATGTATATTCATTATAAAAAATAACAAGATAATAAGAAATATTTTTTAGCAACATTATATTTTTGAGACATTTTTTATTAATTGTTTTTTAGAGCCAAGCTCTAAAATATATTATCAGGTAAGTGGGGGCCTTCAGATATGGTTATGGACAATGTGGGGGCCTTAGTCAAAAAGGTTGAGAACCTCTGTACTACATACAACCTGAGCACAAAGCACACTATTTGCTATCCCACAATGCAGTGCACTTAAATCTTAAACAGATCCCATAGTCTTACCCGGGCTGAGAGCAATATCAGTGGCATGTGCACAGGAGAATTCAGACGAGATTTCTCGAGAAATTTCCCGCAATGCTTCTTCAAAGTCTCCCTCCACCTCACACTCTTTTACAGCATCTCTCTCGCGCGCCTCCGGGGGAACCAGAGGCTGAAGGAGCTCGGAAGTGGATGGAGAGAGCTCGAAAACCGACCCCGCTGAACCACGTGGGTGGCTTCTGCATGCACGAGGCTTCACCTGCTTATGAGCAAGTGTACACACACAAACTAAGACTTTAACTATGCATTTAGTTTATATTAACATGTCTTCATTTGGCATGTATTGAACAGAAGAAACTAAGTGCGGTGATGTACGGTCTCTCACCTCACTTTTCTGGGCCCTGAATCCAGATACGTCATAGAGAGTGCAGTAGCCAATCAGGCAGCTGCCAGGGTAGAGTGGAGGAATTTCATTTGGTGAGAGAAGGGCCTCGACATTGTCTGGCACATACCAGTTAATCCGTACATCCGTCAACACGGGTTCCAGAGCTTTCTTTAGACATTTAATTAACTGTAGAGAATAATAGAAACATTAATAACTACACATCAATATATTTTTTTTAAGAAAGCTCAGCAGAAAGTTCCAAGGTACTACCATGTTTTTTGGACATGGTAACATGGTACTTTCATGGTATATTGAATAAGTACCATGGTATTCTTAGTACCTTGGAGTATGTAAATACCATGCCTCAAGAATTTCAGTACCATGTAATGCCATCACTTATCATGGTGTCACCACAGTATGTTTTTGTAATTTAGTTGCCCATCATTCACAAAATATTACACATCTTGCAAATTAGTTTATTAAATATTTTGGCTAGATTTAAATTGTTTTCAGCCACCAGTAAGATTTTTTTTTTTTTTTTTTTAAAAAGCTTTGAAGTAATTATGAAATTAAGACAGCCATAAATAATAGCATTGTAATTTTACTGTTGTTCTGTAAAATAAAATAATAATATTTGTTATTACTTATACTAAATTATTTGTATTTTTATAGTACAATAGTATTATTGCAAATTAATATACTGATATATTTATTGTTTAATTTTGATAATTTAAGTAATATTAAAAATATTGTTTTGAATAATAATAATAATAATAATGTCTAAATCATTGTTTTTATTTGATAATACAATAGTATTATTGCAATAGTAATATATTGATATATAAGTTAAATAAGTGAATAATAAGCAATAATAATTGTTATTATTACTAAAGTAGTCATATAGAATGGGGGAAACAAGTTTTCCTTTTTTTTGTCCTCAACTGATCACATGTCTGACAACAATATAATTAATTGTTCTTGCATAACAATAACACACAGTAACATATATATTTTTAACTTCAGTAAAAGCGCATTTTAAATCAAATTGTCCTCAGCATGTCATAAAAGCAGAGTTGATCTGTCACTGCCCCCTGTAGAGGGCGCTGTGCACTCTCGTACCTTTGGCTGAAGCCTCTCATCCTCACGGAGAAACTCCATACTGCCTCCCGTAACCTTGGCAACACCATGCAATAGCCTTCGACAGGCTCGAGGACCAAGACCCAGGCCGAAACACCTGTAACACCAAAAACAAGTCATAATATGGGCAGTCAAATATACTATATATATATATATATATATATACACACACACACACACACACACACACACACACACACACACACACACACACACACACACACACACACACACACACACACACACACACACACACACACACACACACACACACACACACACACACACACACACACACACACACACACACACACACACACACACACACACACACACACACACACACACACACTGGCCACTTTATCAGGAACACCTGTTCAACTTCTCATTAACAAAAATATCAGCCAATCACATAGCAGCAACTTAATGCATTTAGGCATGAAGACATGGTCAAGATGATCTGCTGAAGTTCAAACTGAGCATCAGAATGGGGAAGAATGGTGATTTAATTTTCTTGAACGTGACAAGGTTGTTGGTGCCAGACGGGCTGGTCCGAGTATTTCAGAAACTGCTGATCTGGGATTTTCATGCACAACCACCTCTAGGGTTTACAGAGAATGGTCAGAAAAAGAGAAAAATATCCAGTGAGCAGCAGTTCTGTGAGCGACAATGCCTTGAGGATGCCAGAGGAGAATGGCCAGACTGGTTTGATCTCATCGGTAACTGAAATAACCGCTCTTTACAACCACGGTCTGCAGAAGAGCTTCTCTGAACGCACAACACATCAAATCTTGAAGCAGATGGGCTACAGAAGCAGGACACACCGGTGCCACTCCTGTCAGATAAGAATAGGAAACTGAAGCTACAATTCACATGGCTCACCAAAATCGGACAATAGAAGATTGGGGGAAAAAAATGTTGCCTGGTCTGATGAGTCTCGATTTCTGCTGCGACATTCAGATGGTAGGGTCAGAATTTGGCATAGACAACATGAAAACATGGATCTATCCTGCCTTGTATCAACGGTTCAGGCTGCTGGTGGTGTAATGATGTGGGGGACACTTTCTTGACACACTTTGGGCCCCTTTGAGTAACGTTTAAAAACCACAGCCTACATTAGTTTTGTAACTGAGTTTTTGTTGTGTACCCTTCTTCTGATGGTTACTTCCAGCAGGATAATGCAAAAGCTCAAATCATCTCACGAGTGACAAAGGTTTGGCTATAGCAGCACGGCCATGAATTGACTCTATGGAGCACCCGACAAACAGTTTTGGTGGAAACAGGAGAGTCGAGGTGCAGATTTAATTCTGCTGTGAGTTGGGCAGCTGTGGTTTTATGTTTTTGGATACAATCTGGATTAGTACCTGGACATTCCTTTGAGACATCTTCCTCTTACGTCAACAGTTACTCCTGTTCAATGTGGTTGGTCCTATGCGGTAGAATGCTAACATTAACCTGGACACCATAGCTCTCGATACACCACAAAGACTGGCTGTCCTGGTCACAGATTCGCTAGTGAGATGTACACCAAAAACGTATCCTCTTTTGATTACAAATATTCATATATACATATATATATAATTTATATATATATACATGTGAATGATTCGATTTCTTATGACTCAAGACATCTCTGTTTGTCTCCAATGGATTGCCAGTGTGCTATGAGGGATTGAGAGTGAGAGAAAATTGAATATGTTTAGTATTCCCCTGACAATAATCTGGACCATTTCACTAATTAAATGTCTGAAGGGAAACAGAATCCAGACGACACACACACAAGACAGGCTGTTTTGAATTCAGGTCTGCTCCGTCTGGGTCGAAGGCTTTTAAATGTCTTGACTGAGTATCAATAACGAGTCTGTGTTCCAGTACAATGAAAGCTATATTTGTGTGTGTGTGTGTGTGTGTGTGTGTGTGTGTGTGTGTGTGTGTGTGTGTGTGTGTGTGCGTTTGTTGAAGAGCATTTCTCTCTAAACATTAGTCAGTGTTATTGGGAGGGCAAATAAAACTTTTTTGTAATTTAGAATAGATACATTGCCGAGGCATGGGGTGTTGCCATGGTAATGCCTTAGATAAAATTGATTCGATCTTAACTGGTGTTTAGCTGGCGACAAAAGTGTTTGCCAGCGTGAAATGTGTTGAGCATCTTTTGCTGCAGTGAAAAGTGTTTAGCTTGTTTTGAATGTTGGATGCTGATGATTTTTTTGTTAATACTTTGAGGTTAGTTTTGAGAGTATTTATTTACTGATGTAAAATGTGTAATTCTTGGTTTAAAAGGCTAATATTAAATGTTTAAAATATGTTTTCTGCATCCCTTTTGGATAATGTACTGAATGATTCTATATATAGGGTGAGCGGGATTTCACCACGTACAGATCAAGATCTTTGTTGATCTTGGAATGACATTCCAATCAACCAATCAGATTTAAGGGACAAGTTTACAGTTTATGTCAAGTTGAGTTAGGTGCTTCTACATCAGTGTTATTCACTGATCATTTCCCTCTGATTTTAGGGATAAGTTATGGGTAGGGTTAGGTTTAGGGGTAGGGATAGGGTTAGGACTACATTTTCAGACAGGAATGTTGTTCCAGGATCAACAAAATACGTCTTACAATACATGTCTTACTTGGCAAGATCACAGTGACAGACTCTATAGACATTTAAGCTGAGCCCCCATCCCCCCTTTATTTTATTTTATTTTATTAATTCTCTTTTTGTTTTATGTATTATTTTTGTTCTAATTATATTTTATTGCCAGGTATTTTATTTTACTGCTTTATTGTATGTAAATGGTTGGGTTTTTGTTAATTGGGTTATTATATAATAATAAAAATAATAATGCAGAATTTCACATTGTCGCAAACAATGCATTTTTTTTAATCTGTGCACTTTTTATTCCGTGTAGAAGAATCCAATAAAGGTGTTTGCAGATGTGAAATGTGTTTAACTAATTGTAGGGTTGTAGTGAAATGTTTTGAGCTGGTTTTGGGATGCTGGTCTTAAAGATGTTAGCTAGTTTTATAACTGGTCTTAAAAAGGGGGTCTAATACTATTTCATGCATTCTGACTTATTTACACTGTTAAAGAGTTGGATTCTCATGCTAAACATGGCCAAAATGTCAAAACATTTGTTGGACGTATGACATTTCTGTACCAAATACACTCCTTCAGGATTTGAACAAGTTCTCCCGGATGAGCGTGTGCGCACATCAACCAGAGCGAGAGTCCATCGAAGAGCTTTGTTCGGGTTACAGAAGCCGTCGGCAGCGCTGTCATTTTGGTTTTAGCCCACAAAATCAAAAATAGTCAATAAAAAAGTGTGTGTTTTTGGTTGTGAGGGAAAGATAACCTTGTTCAGCTTCCCAAATAACCCAGTATTAAGGAAACAGTGGATGCAGTTTGTTTTCCCGGAGCAGCAACGGAGTTCTGCAAGCGTGTTTGTTTGTTCCTGGTCATGAGTCATTTTGTTGGCAATCGGCGCGTAAGTGCATATAATGTAAACAACACGAACATACAGTGAATCGAAAGTTATCCAGGGATAATGGTGTATTGAGTGTTTGTGTGTGTGTGTGTGTGTGCTCTTGACTCTTTAGCTACACCCACTGCACTCCTCCACGAGAATCTGTACAGTGTATCTGTCTTTTATAAATATATGATAAAACTAAAGACTCTTCTGAGATATGAAGGATGCAATACTACTCTATAGGTACTCAAGATTAACACGAGATTGGCAGAAGCTGTGTGTGTTATGTACCATTTAAAGATGTTAGTTGGTTTTAGGTGTCTTTGCTGATGTGAAGAGTGTAGAAACGGTTTTAATATAAATAACACTGGTGTGAAAGGTGTATAGCTGGTAAATTTGTTGCTCTGTGAATTACAGGATTAGAAAACAGCATTATAGAAAACTATTGACATTAATATTAATTACTTTGCAATCTTAGCATTTCCAGCATAATATGGATGTGAGTGGATTATCTGATTGGATTATTATTATTATATGTAATAAGATGTTTTTTGTTGTTATTTTTTTCTGAAACAAAGTGTTTCGGTTTTAGATTGTATTTTTCATAGTATAGGTGTTATCTTGCATAGTGTTTTCAATGCTAATTTAATCTAAAGCTACAGTTTTACCTGACGTTACAGGCGTTCCTCCTGACCAGTTCTAACACGCGACCCACATTGCTAAAGGTTCCGTCCGTGATGATGAAGAGCTGTCGTGGGCAGCTGCGGTGGATGGGCTGCCGGTAAACCCAGGACAGTGTCCCCCACAGGTTAGCGCCACCTTGGTCAGTGCGCATCTTTTGGATGTACTCCAATGCCTGAGTCACTGTGCTCTGAGAAATGAGAGAAGGAGAGAATTGCAGAATTCCCTTTAGCCTTGAAACAAAACAGTGACGTTTTAAAGAAATATTCCCGGTTAAACATAGCTTTATCATAAATAACAGCACCTGCGGCATCTACAAATTATTTTCAGTGTTAATCAGCAACATCTACCTACAACAGCCTTGTTTTTGTTAGTAAAAAATAGTACATTTGGTTCATAGAGCTTAAGTTGACTTGAAAAACCCCTGTGGGATGGAGATGTGGAGCAGTGGTGCATAATGGAGCAAAACAAGTTTGTTTTTGATCATTGCATGCTGTAAAATGCATGACAGTGCCATATGGCTCTCGCTGTTTTAAAACACTTTGTCCTGCCAGACACTGGACCTGCTTGAACCTGATATTGCAGCGTCATGGCAACCAGTAGTAGCGACCTGGACAGAGATTGTTATCACCAGGGGCCAGTTGCATAAACATAGCCATTATGTTAAGACTCTGTCTTAAGTACTTTGCATGACCAACTAGTGGTTAGTCAAGGGGCAATCAGTCTTACTTTTTAGTATCAAATTTGACCAATCAATGTTTTTATGTAACTGCCTTAAAATTTGTTATGAACAAGTCTTAAAAGAAAAAAATGTGATGACTAACTTCTAAGACTAGTCTTATCAGTTTATTCAGACGGCCCCAGATCTCTCACAGGTAAACATCTCAAAGATCAACTCATCTCACACACATCCAGAATCCTGGGAATTATTTCTCTTGAAATAAACATAATGATTTGTTTGGCTACCACAGCTCCAGATGAGCCTGGAGAAAAACTTACAAATCTGACTTGTGATGCAGCTTGAATTAAATCACACCATGTTCATTCATTTGGCCACCAGATAACTTGCTCTCCAAATTGAGCCTGGTTTCTCCCAAGGTTTTTTTTCTCCTTTTCTGTGACCTGATCGAGTTTGGGTTCCTTGCCATTGTTGGCTTTGACTTGTTTAACCTCTTCCCTGTCACCGTCCCGCTGGCGGGACACCTGGCACTCTTTTTTTGATCGGCTTTTTTTTGTATCATATATTTGAGTAATTATCATAAATTAGGTATCATTCGAAAGCTTACGAACTCAAAATTCATCCTGTGAAAACCGTTTTGAAATTGGACATTGCGTTACCATGGAAACGGTACTTTAAATTATTCTAGCGGGCTCCTCCCCTAGTGGGCATCGTCATGTTTTATGTTACAACATTTATTTTAACTACTTTATTATAAAAATCTTTTCTAATCTTGACAAAACACATATCGTCGGAAAGGTCTGAGTCTCAGGGTTCCATATTTGGTGACCATTATGTGATGGAAGGGATATTTGGACAGAAATTTACAGAAAAATGCATCAAAAAAACAATCAATGGAATATGTGTGACACCCGGTGGCTATTTGTGGTACAGCGCCTAAACAAAATCTCATGGGAACTTCAATTTTTGTGATATCAACTTCAAATTTGGAACACAACTTGGTTAGACATATGGCTTTGATTTTATAGTAATTTTAGATTAAAACATTTTTGTAAAATATATATTTTATATAAAATAAAAATATTTAGTACAGTATTTTTTATTTACAGTAAATTTAAATTTCCATAACTTTTTCATACTTTCATATTTTGAATTGTGTTCACTTCAGCAATAATCTGCCGAGTGTCTGCTTTAAAACAAGACCAAACTTAGGTCTATATTCCAAAGCATTCTTGAATTACAGCCCTTTAAGTTTGGATAGTGCATTTTCATGTGTATTCTCAAAAAGGGGGGTGACAGGTAAGGGGTTAAAAGATGCTTAGGGGCAGATTTACTAACAGCTTGCACCAGCGCAAACCCTCTTTTAACATTAAAGGGATAGTTCACTCAAAAACGAAATTTTTATGTTTATCTGCTTACCCCCAGGGCATCCAAGATGTAGGTGTCTTTGTTTCTTCAGTGGAACACAAATTAAGATTTTTAACTCCAACCGTTGTGTGATAGTCGTATAATGCATGTCAATGGGGATATTTTAGAGTATGAGAGCATTGAGAGTAAAAACACATAGACATACAAATCCTTATTAAACCATGTGGCTCGTGGCGTCACATTGATGTCTTAAGACACGAAACGATCGGTTTCTGCGAGAAACCGAACAGTATTTATGTTATTTTTTTACCTCTTATAAGACGAATGTCATCTAGTATTCCCAGCGCCATAACTTCCGGCGAATAAGGTCAAAATACTCGCGTGATCAAAGATATATATACGTAGATGCCTCATTCTACTGATCCGCGCAGGCACTAATGAGGAATCTATGTATATATCTATGATCGCGCCAGTATTTTGCATGTATTTTGATCATATTCGCTGGAAGTGATGGCGCGGGGACGGCTGATGCAGAGCCATATTATATGGATATTTTTCTTACACAAACGCATCGATTCGCTTCAGAAGGCCTTTAATAACACCCCGGAGCCGCGTGGAGCACGTTATTTGATGGACAGATGCATTTTTTATGGACTTCAAAACAGAGCAACTATTACTCCTATTATAATGCTTGGATTAGCCTGAACATTTTTAATATAACTCAGATTTTATTCGTCTGAAAGAAGAATGTCATATACACCTCGGATGACTTGAGGGTGAGTAAATCATGGGCTAATTTTCATTTTTGGGTGAACCATCCCTTTAAAAACTACTGTCAGGATTTTCTAAAGACACGCTGAAAAAACAACAATAAAAAGGCGTGGACAGTTATAGTTATACCTTATCACCTATGCAGTTGTTGAGAGTTTCCCTTTAAGACACAAAAATTATGGTTTCAAACATATACGGCTGAATTAAAACCGTATTTCCGTTACTATAGCGTTTACTCTAGTAAAGTTGGCTGAGTGGATCATGTAGTCCAAGCTGGTTTGATTGAGTGGAAACGGGGATAATTTGCATATTCATGGATCGGCTTATACTAAAATAAGCAAGGGGAATTTTTTTTTCACAGGAAGGGTGTTTAAATATGTAATTTTGCAGATCAAAGATGAGTTGTAATGGATGTAATTGACTAATGTTTGTGGTAGTCAATTTACTGGTATGTGCGCCATTACTTCACACAGAAAAAAAGCATGTCTTAACCCATTTTGTGCTTTAATTTGTGCGTTGTCATTAGATCAACTGCAGAACTTTCCACACCCCTTGTCCCTTTTATTTGATTGAAGTCTCACGATAATTTGCCCCGTTTAGTAAATCTGACCGTTAATATTCAGTAATACTGCATTATCGATTTGACTGCATTGACACTATTGCATGAAAATGAAAACTTGAACTGAATTGAGCTGGATGATGATCCCACACTATTCTGTAGAGCTGCTTTATAGCTGAATCGACTTTGTTTTATAATTGGCGAAATTTGCAACATCAACACTATTATTGAACTGAATTGAATCAACATTGAACTGACTCAAAGTGAATAGTGACGCTATTGTCTTCTGTAGAGTTGCTTATAGCTAAATTGAACTCGTTACGCTCACACTAGCACTTTTGGTGTGCATGTTTTGCACTTGCTGTCTTGTCTGAAAAGGCCAAAAAATAAATAATTCCACCTAGCAGCACCAATACCATAGTCTTTCTTTTGTTTCACCATGTATGAAAGCTGTGTACGAAAGAGCTTCTGTCCTCCTATTGGTCAACATCACATATGTTATGGAACCTGTCGTGGAGGACCGAAAAAAAATTAAACATGTTAGTCTTTCTGTTGGTGTAACGAATGTTGGCCAGTAAGAGCTGTGCGTGTAAACCTCACTCCCTTGGCCTCAAGAGGCGTGATAGCTACTGATTTTAGCGGCTGCAGTCTTTAGCGTCCTTGTTAGCACACCCGCCTCCCACGCCCAAGACTACGGTTTGAATCCCGCTCAGTGCAGGTCGAGTAGGACTGGTTACATTTGGTGGCGTTGATCCAGATAGAAGTGAGGTTTAGGGGTAAGTGTAATTGACGTAGGCCAGTTTGAGCTGTGCGTGTAAACCTCACTCCCCTGGCCTCAATATGTGCACTAGTGACTGACGCTAACGGCTGCAATCTTTAGCGTCCTTGTTAGCATACCCGCCTCCCACGCCCAAGACTAAGGTTCGAATCCCGCTCAGTGCAGGTCGAGTAGGACTGGTTACATTTGGTGGCGTTGATCCAGATAGAAGTGAGGTTTAGGGGTAAGTGTAATGGACGTAGGCCAGTAAGAGCTTTGCGTGTAAACCTCACTCCCCTGGCCTCAATATGTGCACTAGTGACTGACGCTAACGGCTGCAATCTTTAGCGTCCTTGTTAGCACACCCGCCTCCCACGCCCAAGACTAAGGTTCGAATCCCGCTCAGTGCAGGTCGAGTAGGACTGGTTACATTTGGTGGCGTTGATCCAGATAGAAGTGAGGTTTAGGGGTAAGTGTAATGGACGTAGGCCAGTAAGAGCTGTGCGTGTAAACCTTACTCCCCTGGCCTCAAGATGTGCACTAGTGACTGACGCTAGCGGCTGCGGTCTTTAGTGTCCTTGTTAGTGCGCCCGTCTCCCACGCCAGACACCATGGTTCGAATCCCACTTTAAGAGCAGGATGAGTAGGATCGATTACATTTGGTGCCATTGACCCAGTTGGAGCGAGATTCAAGGGGGTGAGTGTAAACCTCACTCCCCTGATGTTAACGGCTGCAGTCTTTAGCGTCCTTGTTAGAACGCCCGCCTCACACACTGGAGAAAACCCGGACCGAAACCCTGCTTGGAGCGTGTCAAATAGGACCGGTTACATGGGGACATCATGAAGCGTCACAGACACGGCGTTGGCTGTCGTCCACTATGACACACTATATGAGATAAAATGATAAATTCTAGCATCTCTGCGGCTATTGTCACTTACAAATCACCACGACACCATACATCAAGTGGATCGTGCCAGATTCAGGCTGATATGGTGTAGTCTGAGCCCGCCATTACAGTTATTGAACTGGACTGCACCAACACTAAATTGATAATGACATTGTTATATTTGTAGAGCTGCTTTACAGCAGAATTTGAATTTGTCTAATATTTGATGAAGAAGTTTGCATCATTGATTGTTGTTTTCCTGTTTATTATCATGAAGCTGCTTTGAAACAGTCTGTATTGTATAAAGCGCTATAAATATAAAGGTGACTTGACTCACATCTGTGCAGGGCTTGCTGGAGCTGAAAAGAGGCCTGACTGGAGAGCAGATGCCAGCGATGTTCAGCATGGTGCGGCTCGGTAGACTCTTGATGGCCACCAACATCGCCTCCTGTCAAAAATATGAAAGCACACCGGGCCATGTTTAATTTGCTTTAAATGAGCTACTTACTTCTGATGGCAACAAAGAGACGATGATCTACGCTTTATAACAATGACAATAGTTTGAGGAAAAAAGAAGCAAGTAACTGAAGCAAGTAAGAAAAAAACTGCACGTCACTGTACTGTTGAGCAAATGCTCATACAGAAGGTCGCAAGAACCTTGATCTTGTTGATGTTGTGCTGTGTCATTGTGCTGCTGTTTTCAATGAGGAAGATGAGTTCTCTGCTGGCCTGCTGCAGTTCTGTTGGTTCTGAGAGCAGATCTGGGCAGAAGTTAAGCATCAGGACCGGGTTCAAGAGCAGATCCTTATGATGGCGTCTCCGCACAAACTCCAGCTGGGGGAGGCACATGCACGCATGCAGTAACAAATATATAATACTTTAAATTACAGTTTGTTCTTAAAAGACAATCAATATGAAGTCAGCAATGCTGTTTAACCCCAGTAATCTTACCCTCTTCTCAGACTCTGCATCCTTTCGGGCACAGCGAATGAAATCACGACGAGCACGGATCTGCTGCTCGTATTCACTAAATGTGAGCCGTCCCCTCTCTAGGATCACCAATGGGCTGTGAGGCTCTGCAGGAAACAGTGGCAGTGACTTTCAGGTGATTACATTGATGGAATTGTGCCAAATTCTATCACCCATCAAAGAAGTATCCGTTTATAAAACCTGATGCATTATGGTCATATTTTGTTCTAGCTGGTCAAAAAGTTTTTCTTGTTAGCCTTTTGCTAAATTGCATAGATGGATTATCAGTCTAACTGACAGTACAAAGTTTAGATTGATCATTTAGATTTCAAAAGACTTCAATGAATTGTTATGTTATAGAAACGTACACCGATCAGGCATAACATTATCATGCATCATGCATTATACGACTGACAGACGGCAATGGTTGGAGTTAAAAATCTTCATTTGTGTTCTACTGAAGAAACAAAGACACCTACATCTTGGATGCCTCGGGGGTAAGCAGAAAAACATCACATTTTGGTTTTTGGGTGAACTATCCCTTTAATGCTAGTTCTGATAGAAAGGTGTCAGAATACACAGTGTATTCTTTACAGTTTGCAGCATATGGGGCTGCATAGCCGCAGACAAGTCAGGGTGCCTATGCTGACCCCTGTCCACCGCCGAAAGCACCAACAGTGGGCAGGTGAGCATCAGAACTGGACCATGGAGCAATGGAAGAAGCTGGCCAGGTCTGACGAAACACGTTTTTTACATCATGTGTCTGGCCTGGGTGCACGTATGTCGCTTACCTGGGGAACACATGGCACCAGGATGCACTATGGGAAGAAGGCAAGCCAGCAGAGGCAGTGTGATGCTTTGGGAAATGTTCTGCTGGGAAACCTTGGGTCCTGCCATCCATGTGGATGTTACTTTGACACTTACCACCTACCTAAGCATTGTTGCAGACCATGTACACCCTTTCATGGAAATAGTATTCCCTGGTGGCTGTGGCCTCTTTCAGCAGGATAATGCGCCCTGCCACAAAGCAAAAATGGTTCAAGAATGGTTTCAGGAGCACGAGTTTGGGGTGTTGAATTGGCCTCCAAATTCCCCAGATCTCAATCCAATCGAGCATCTGTGGGATGTGCTGAACAAACAAGTCCGATCCATTGAGACCCCACCTTATAACTTACAGGACTTAAAGGATCTGCTGCTAACATCTTGGTGCCAGAAACCACAGCACACCTTCAGGGGTCTAGTGGAGTCCATGCCTCAACAGATCAGGCCAGGGCTGTTTTGGCAGCAAAAGGGGGACCAACACAATATTAGGTTAGGTATGCCTGATCGGTGTATATTACATATACACTACCATTCAAAAGTTTGTAGTCAGTAAGATTTTTTTTAATTAAATGAATACTTTTATTCTGCAAAGAATACATTAAATTGATCAAAAGTGACAGTAAAGATTTATATTTCAAATATGTGCTGTTCTTTTGATTCCTGAAAAAAATGCATCACAGTTTCCACAAAAATATTAAGCAGCACAACTGTTTCAACATTGATAAAAATAAGAACTGTTTCTTGAGCGGATATTATTATAGGCCTATCGATTTCTGATAATTCCAGGTTGCTATGGGTTGCAGGTTGTTTATGCATTTAACTTGTGGCCATGAGAAATAGATGTCGTTCCCACAACATAATGAAGTTGTGGTCACAAGAAAATATATTGTTCCCTCAACATAGGATCTCGAGGCTTTACATCGTATAGCCAAGACATAAGGATGTCGTTACCTCGAAAAAACTTTCTTGTGACCATGACTTATCACGTTCCCACGAGTTAATATGTCATGCCCACTAAAAAAACTAAGTGAAGCGAACAGAATTTTTTTTTTTTTTTTTAAACTCACAGACCCCAAACTTTTTAATGGTATAGTGTAAAAAGCTATATTTTTGGATTTCTAGTCAGTCACTGAATAGTGTGTGAGAGCTGGAGAAATGTATTATGATGTCAGAATGTGTTGCTGCTTTGAAAAAACAATGTGTTACTGAAATACAGTTTTGGAGATTTTGGTCTTTCTACATTCAAGCAGATATTGGCCACATGGCATGCATAACTAGAAACTAGAAACTATAACTAGAAATAGCTGTGGAGGTGTTACAAAAATGACCAACAAGTTTGTGATTTAACGTGTTAGGCCTGGCTCTCACCGCTAAGGTGTAATATTATTTCCAGATGTCGATCACATGGATGCTCCTCAGCCAGTGTGATGTAGGTTGAAGACGCAGACTGTGCACTGGGGTCAGCGTCTGCACGCAGGGCATGGGTGGGGCTTTCCAGACCTGCATAAAAAGAGGTTACAGAGTCTGTTCACATGACATTTCAGCACTGATTTGATTAGTTGCTATAAAATAATATTATTGGTGGGAACCTTCGACATCTAAGCCTCAGGGAACTAAAGCTATGATAAAACAGATTCACAAGTGAAGACTGATCCTAAATATCTGAGTGAAGATGGCTTTTATAAGAATTACATTTCAGTCCGACATTTGATATAAATCTTGATATGCATACAAAACATATCAGTTAAACAATCAATTATAACAAAAAAGGTTAGAGTTTGATATTAAAACAAAGTGTTTGGCTTCATAATCAGTTCAAATATGTATGTTTTAACTTTTGAAACTTGTTTTAAATATACTAAAGCCATTCAAAAGTTTGGGGGCAGTAATTTTTATTTTATTTAATTTTTTTAAAGCTACACTGTGTGATATTTTCCCCCATCTAGCGGTTAAAAGGTATATGACCATCCAGTGAATATTAGTTTCTCTTCCTCTCAGTTCCGATTTCGTTTTAACTCCTACGGTGGCTGATTTAGTCCAAGATTAATATGGCTTCCAGTTCGACCTCGTCCACATTCGACACGGTGCCATCGAGTGTTAAAACGCGAAAGGCGAAGCTTGAATTTACGGGTATGTCCCTCTTTGGCTGATGTACTTTCAAGATGGAGGTGCAACATGGCAACCCGCATTCGAACCCATTACCGTATATGTTTTCAATGGCATATTATAAACTTACGAGAATACTTTATTACTTGAAAGAAGTAAATATACATTAATGAGCACATATATTTTTGAAAGAACTAAGTGTTTTTAGCTAAGAATAAACTAAAAAAGTTACACAGTGTAGCTTTAAGAAAGAATAATTTAGCAAAGAAATGTTAATTTATCATAAGTGACAGTAATGACTTATAATGTTACAAAATAGTTCACATACTGTAAATTCCGCTTTTTTGAACTTTGAACTATCCTGAAAAATTGAATCATGGTTTCCACAAAAATACTAAGCAGCAAAATTGTTTTCAGCATTCAAAATATTAATAATAAATATTTCTTAAGCACCAAATCATCATATTTGAATGATTTCCGAAGGATCATGTGACACGATGCTGAAAATTCAACTTTGCCATCACAGGAAAAAATTACATTAAAAATAAATATTAAAATAGAAAACAGTTTTTTTCAATTGTAATAATATTTCACAATATTACTGCTTTACTATATTTTCAATAATAATTTTTCTTTCAGAAACATTCAAACAAATTTACAGACCCCAAACTTTTGAACATTAGTGTACTATGGTACTGAATGAGTACCATATTCATATACTACAGTATACTGTACATGGCAGTCCAAACATAGTACTTCATGATATTAACAAGGTAAATTTAAAATAAAAACTATATTACCATGGTGCATGTCTAAAAAATGATAGGCTAATACTCTGATACATGTACAAACAAATATGGTATTAACATGGTAAATGTCCAAAAGATTTTATATTTATTCATTTTCTTTGTAGTGTCATGCTCAATGTCCATTAAAGCCAAGATGGCTGAAACAAAGTGGCCACTTTCCTCTGGAGCAGAACAGTGTCACTACTGTGATTTAGGACTCTATATCACCCTGCCTCCATCTCTTTCCTCTGTTCTAGTGGCCCGGAGCCTGAGTCAAACACTCTCTCGTTCTGCACACACCCTCACAGACATGCTTTGGCCCCTTCTGGCAGGCTCACTGATGTCTATCATAATCACTGATGTCCGTGCCAAGTTTAACGCTAACTGGATTATTTCAGAACACAAACTGGACCTGCGTGAATGTACAATCGCTCTTAAAAGGGGGCTCTTGTCCTTCTGTGATGGACAGAGACAGGTAAGAGACAAGCCCACTTTTTGTCTCCTCCTCCAGATATCATAGCTCTAGAAATGTTCTGATATTACATTTAAGCTCTTGCTGTAGTGATTTACGTTTTATAGATTGAACAGAAAGATATAAATGTTACCGGCCAGCAGACAGGCTCCTCGAACTAGCAGCTGGAAGCTGAGCTGATAAGGCGAGAGGTTCGTGGCAGAGCTTGTGAGCAGAGCATGTGTGCACTGCTGCCCGACTCCCAGCATCCTCTCCTGCTTTCCAGACACACTGCCAAAGCACGTAGTCGGGCTGAAGGAGAAATATTAAATAGGATTCTTTGGAAGTCAAACCCACAATATTCACCATTTGTTATTCAGGTGGTGTAGATTGAATTATCAAGCAAAAAGTAAGGGTGTTTTATTGAATATATATCCTTACAATGCATTGATGATAGATAATAATAATAATAATAATAAGAAGAAGAAATGTTTCTTGAGCACCAGATCAGCATATTTGAATGATTTTTGAAGGATCGTTTGACACTGAATGATGCTGATGCTGAAAATACAGTTTTGGCATCACAGGAATAAAACACATTTAAAATACATAAAGTAAAGTAGAAAACAGTTATTTTAGATTTGTAATTATGTTTTCACAATATTGCTGTTTTTATTGTATTTTAATCAAATAAATGCATTTTTTAAAACATTTTACTGACCCCAAACTTTTGAATGGTAGGGTATGTTTTTTAAAATTTGAATATACAGTGGCCTTAAAACATATTCAGTTAACTATGAACATGTTTCACTGACATTTGACAACGAGAAAGTGTAAATATTAATAATACTTAGTATTAGTGTCAATAAAATGTTTGTCCTTGTTTTAAACACATCTATTGTTTTCTTATTTTCAACCAAAAAGATTTCTTTTTTTTTAATGATTAGCTTGAATTTAAAAATTGGATTAATATTTTATGTAATGCGAAGACACATTTTTAAAGGGTCAGTTCACCCAAAAATGTATATTCAGTCATCATTAACTTACCCTTATTCCAAGCCTGTAAGATTTTTATGTGAATAAAAGCCTAAATTAAATCATTTAAAGTGATTGTGTCTCTTCAGAAAATGTGTACTAAACCTCTTGATTCATATGGATTCGTTTTACGATTTCTTTGTGAACTTTTTGATGTGTCAAAGTGGTAGTTGTGTGGGCTGTCAGTGGAGGGACAGAAATCGCTCAGATTTCATTAAAAATATCTTCATTTGTGTTTAAAAGATGAACGAAAGTAAATGTAAATGATTAAATGAGTAAATGATGACAGAATTTGCATAAGTGTGGCTATACTTTTTAGGATTACTGTAGTAACAACAAAGAAGCATTAAAGAGGTTAAAGGTAAGTTCACCCAAAAATGAAAAGTTAGTTATTTTAGTCTATAAAGTTTTAAATATGTATATTTTTCTTAAACAAATGCACCACTTCGCTTCAGAAGGCCTTTATTAACCCCCCGGAGCCGTGAGGAGCAGTTATATGATGGATAGATGCACTTTTATGGACTTCATAAACGAGACAACAATTCACTGCCATTATAAAGCTTGGATTAGCCAGGACTTTTTAAATATAACTCCGATTTCATTCGTCTGAAAGAAGAATGTCATATACACCTAGGATGACTTGAGGGTGAGTAAACCATGGGCTAATTTTCATAACCCTTTAACTTTACCTGTTCTCCTCTGATTTCCCCCCATTTTCACTTTTGCCTGGTTGGATCCGTGCTATGACTATAGGTGTGAGCACTGTGGGATAGACCAGGCGGATTGCACCATTTTCAAGTGTAGGAAGTTCAAGGGTGGTACTGATGACAACAGACACCATTTCTAGTGGTCCAATCTGTCCTGTGCTCACGATAAAAGTGCTCCTCTCCAGGTCCTCATCCAGCAACAGATGACCTGAAATGAAAAAAGGTGCAACAATCTCTCAATGACCTGGAAAATAAAACTCTTGTTGGAATATCAGTATTTAATCTAACATGTTTCAAAACACAAAATAATAATGTTCAATATTCCGAATTTTTACGGAAAGACTGTTCTGAAATGTAGAAACCCAAATTGAAATATCTGTGTATTGATATAAGGACCATCCAAATGCAGGCATAGAGCCAACAGAGCTCTAAGGAATAATGAATGCTGCCCGCACACTTCAGACTGCACAAGTACAAAGCACTATAAAGAGAGAACGCAAGATTTATGAGAACACCGAATACACTTCTGTAGTGTGTGCCTGAGAACTGTGACAATAGAAAGAAAATACAGTTTTATCTGGGATCAGTGTTTCAAGAGAACAGCAATAAAGGTCAGTGGCGATGGCATGTCTTGTCATGCTTCTCTTAGCTTAGATAACCTTTCAATAACTTCCATGGTGCGGCAGTTCTGCCACCTTTATCATAATGAAATGGACCAATATGTTAATATGAACATCATGCATGTGTGTGTGGTCCTGGTAAACCCTACATTAGGGGGACAAAATGTCCCCATAAGGATGATAATACCAGAAATCGTTGACCTTGTGGGGACAATTTTGGTCCCCATGAGGAAAACGGCTTCTAAATCATACAGAATTATCTTTTTTGATAATGTAAAAATGTGAGGGTTGTGTTTTGGGGTAGGTTTAGGGTTAGGGGATAAAATATACAGTTTGTACTGTATAAAAATCAATATGTTTATAGAAAGTTCCCATAAAACATGGAAACCCAACGTGTGTGTGTGTATGTGTGTGTGTGTAAGCTTGCAGAGTTCTTGATGGAAAGAAGGAGTAGTGATTGTATCAGCTGAAGTGCACAAGTCCAAATTTCTTCCTCGCCTAAAAATACCAGAGTGTTTTTCCATGCACCCCTCCCCCCTTTAACAATTACATTGAACTGTCAACCTTTTAATCTGCTTCATGAAGCTTTTGGAATA
The DNA here is from genome assembly GCF_949357685.1 of Gobio gobio. Classification (NCBI taxonomy): domain Eukaryota; kingdom Metazoa; phylum Chordata; class Actinopteri; order Cypriniformes; family Gobionidae; genus Gobio; species Gobio gobio. The sequence continues at coordinate 48,209,462 of NC_137102.1, forward strand.
TAAGCATAACCGTGACCTCATTTGAAAGAAGATACTTGGCAATTTGTTATCATCAATTCAGAATTCATTGCAATCTTAAAGAAAAATAATTCTGTTTAGTGGAAAATTAATAGAAAGGATGGATAATGTCTAAAGAAATATGAAGTAAATGTGTGAAGCACGTTTTTTAACGAATAGTTCTAATGGATGTTGTTTAGCTGATGCCTCATTTCTCTATTTGAAATTTAAAATACTACCATTTGATTTTGCACTGTTGACCTTCATGAAAAAATCACCATAAGCAAGTTTTATCATAAACAGTGGTCCAATAGTGAAGTTGGAATGCTAATGACACAGTTTGTCAAGATTAAATAAGAATGTCAAGTTAATAGCTTGCAGTGAATGAAAACAACCATCTCAGGACTAGGGCTGGGCGATTAAATGATATGTATCGCGATAGACACGTAATCGATATCAATAAAAAATGCGTGGAAATTGTTGATAAAACAAGAAAACAAGTCAGCACGCCAATATGGCAGTTTTTTGTATTTTATAAGTCTGACCGTAGTCAGACCAAACTTGTTTTACCACCTTAAGCCTTGTTTATACTTTCGTCTGGCTCCGCAGCGCGCGCCTCCGCTGACCGCGCGTGCGCCTCGTCCGTTTGGGGAGTTGTTTAAACTCGACGCGCTCGCCGTTGTGTTATTCTCTAAAACGACATGGAGAGGTACTCTGCATCAGTGCCTTATGGCAAAGGATCTAAACGGTAAAAAGAAATAATGGAGGCCTATTTACCCTTAAATATTTATAATGATAACTGTAATTCTAAAGTTTTAATAATCATTGTAATTCTATAACCCCGCACCACAGTTATAACAGTAACGACACAGACAACACGATATCATTGGAATCTTTTTCAGAATCAGAATATTTTTTTCCAGCTGATGAAGGATAAAAACATTGACTGCCAATCAGAATCTACCGCCGTTAAAAACTCTTTAAAAGAATTTAAAGGGGTGGTTGATTATGATTGCACTTTTTTAACTTTTGTTAGTGTGTAATGTTGCTATTTGAGCATAAACAACACCTGCAAAGTTATGATGCTCAAAGGGAGATATTTTATTTTACAGAAATCGATTTTTAAGGACTACAACAAATGGCTGGTAGGGACTACACAAGCTTCTTCACTGGTTAGTGACCATAAACCATGCCCCCGGGAACATGCAACAAAGGGGGTGAGGCCATGTTGAGAAGAGTAAGAGTTGTTGTAGTAGAGCACATTTAGGAGTCTGCTCAAACTGTCGCATCCGTCTTTTCACTTTTATTGCAATACAGTACGTAACACAAATTCAATAGCATATCATAAAAGCAAGATGACATAAGTTATAACCGTAATAAAACTAAACTATACCTGTTCTATCTCCATGCAGCATACATTCTCTGGCTCTGTACATTTTACAACAGCTCCCACATGAGAGATTTATAGATTATCATGACAGAATAAGCTAATCAATGACTTGAAGATAGTTAACTCCTCATCTCAGCTACGTAAATTCATCAACTACCCATTCGGAAACGTCCTGTTGCATTCTACATGTTGTCACTTCTTCTCTCCATCATTGTCCGACTCCGGTTTGAACATAACAGGCTGAGCGGTTTCAGACATTTTCTGCGTGAGGTAATCGGAGATGCTAACTCAAGCTCTTGAAGCTCCGCCCTCTTCCTGAAAGGGGGCTGGAGTCACCAGCTCATTTGCATTTAAAGGGACACACAAAAACGCTCACCTTTAAAAAGTGTCATTTTTAACATGCTATGATTGATCTGTGAGGTATTTTGAGCTAAAACTTGACATACACACTCTGCGGACATCAGAGACTTATTTTACATCTTGTAAAAAGGGGCATTATAGGACCCCTTTAAAGCGGCAGAAGACTTAAACGTGCTTATAATAAACAAAACGTTATCGTCAGCTGGTGTGGACGCTGATGTAACATTTGTTATAGTTATATTTATTGTTATCGTTCTTGATGTGAACTGGCCTTTAAATTCTTACCGTTGGAGCACTGCATCTCCAGACCTGTTCCTCCACAGCATCCCCACTCCTTGCTGTGACCGCACTGGGTGTGCAGCGCCGATCCTGGGCAGCAGTCCAAACAGCAGTCCGCCCGGCTCTCAAGTTCCACACTGACCAGCCTGCCGGACACCACTGCCTCAAAACCCACCACCACCTCCTTCTCCCCCAGAGGATACACAAACACACCTGAGCAGGTGAGAAAGACATTGTTTTATTTAAGTCTTTGTTTTCTTACCTTTTACATATTAAAGGAACACTCCCCTTTTTTTGAAAATAGGCTTATTTTCCAACTCCCCTAGAGTTAAACAATTGAGTTTTACCGTTTTCGAATCCATTCAGCCGATCTCAGGGTCTAGAACTTTGCTGCCGTACCATGGGTGCAGCAGGTGCAATGATATTACGCAGAAAATAGGCCACCTTCCGTCAACTTAACCAACGTGACAACCTGCTTGCACAGAGAGCGTGCCGGGGACTATTTTCAGGCGCTGCGTAATATCATTGCGCCTGCTGCACCCATGGTACGGCAGCAAAGTTCCTTGATTATCACGAAGGAATGAGATAATAGTTCCTAGCCATTTCGCCCCTAGAAAATAGCAAATTTTCATTTTCCGTCAGTCTTAGTACACAATGAAACTACAGAAGAGTCAAGTTTTAAATAGGAAGAATATCGAAACTCTTTGGTCACTTTTTGAGCGAGATGCTAACGGTCTAATCAGATTCAATGATCTATGCTAAGCTATACCAAAAGTGCTACCGCCAGACCCAGAGATCGGCTGAATGGATTCGAAAACGATAAAACTCAACTGTTTAACTCTGGGGGAGTTGGAAAATGAGCCTATTTTCAAAAAAAGTGGAGTGTTCCTTTAAGTATGTCTACATTGTTCTACAGTACACTGTCAGAAAAATGTGCAAAGGTTGTACTTTAGGGGTACAACACATTTTCACTGGGGCAGTACCCTGGCTTAGAAGGACAAACTTGTACCTTATAAACCCTGGCTAAAAGGGTGCCGTAATGTTCCCTTAATGTACTGCTATGAACTTGTAAGGGTAAATAAGGTGCAAGTATGTCCCTTTAATGGTCCTGCCCCAGTGACATGCTGTTGTACCCCTAAAAGTTTTGCACATTTTTTAGAGTGTATGTGTGCATGATCTCTTACCCTCCACAGGTTCAGGGTCAGTATTCACATATGTCAGATGAGCTGTGATGCCCAGAGAGCAGCCGTTGGCACAGGAAGTGATGTGGGATGTCTTCAGCAAAAGTGGTGCCCATGTGGTACGGTTTTTCAATCCAGGCATTTTCCTCAAGAGAACATCATCAGCATAAGTTAATTATGCCTGTTAAGTGGATTTCAGCAACAAGATCCCTTAAGAATATTAAACATGAGGATTAATACGCTTCATTTAATTAAAATGTTGACTTTGGTAATCATGACAGTATTACAGTGAAGCCACTTCATTACTAACTACGCTATGAGAAAAGTCCATAAAAATAGGACCCAATGTACTTTATGAAGAATTTTCCATATTGATTTTTCCACTGGTGTTTACCCCGATTTATTTGGGTTTTAAACTTAACAGATAACAGATACCTTTTACATTTTCATTACTTGAAATACAATACATATTAACCGAAATAAAATAACATGTATTTAAAGAAACATAAAATTATTCTATTTCAGATAGTTGCCAAGACAACAATACATTACATAACAATAATACATAACAATACAATACATATTAACCGAAATAAAATAACATGTATTTAAAGAAACATAAAATTATTCTATTTCAGATAGTTGCCAAGACAACATCTAAACATTTTTCACTTTAGTTTAGTTAAGGGGGAAGTATTAAAATAAATACAACTAAAACTTAATTAAAATGTATTGACATTTTAAGAAATTAAAAACTGACAAAAACTAAATTGCTAAAACTTTCAAATGATAATGAAAACAGAACATTTAAAAACATCTAATCATTTAATTTTAAAAAAATATTATTTAAAAATATAATTATTTATTTGAAAAAAAAACCCTCAAAGTATTCAGTATAAATGTAAAAGTGTTGTAAATTAACACTGTCAACAGTTTACATTTCAAATACAGTAGATGTGATGAGCTGGTACAAAAGGGACAGATTATAAACTTTCTAAACCAAATCTTAGACAACATATCAGAGGCAGTAGCAGCAAATTTCCATTGGATTATTTGCTTCAGCAACCATGAAACATTTTAAGAGCAGACACAACCTCTCCTTCACACTACTGGATGTGTCCACCCCACATGCTGCCTGGCAACCGGACGGCTCTCATCCTGTCACATTGGGAATGTACATGTCAAACATTAACAGATTGGTCAATAGTGCTCCAGCACATGCATGCGAACTCCAGCAGCAAGCGTAATGCTCGAGTCAACAGCCTGCATCTCTGCAGAGGTACAGATGCTAATGTTTGGACGGAGTTCGGTGAATTAGGAGACAGAGGATCGAATTTGAAATCTTTCAAAATCATTCCCCTGATGACACCTAAACCCTAACAGATCCCTGCCCGGTCTAATTACTATTATCATTTTCTGCCCGATGATCAATCTAAATAAAATAAATATTGAGGATGTATAGAATCCACATGAAACACCAGTAAACGAAGATGCAGTAGTGTTTGTTCTGTCTCACAGGTGCTCCTTGAAAACACCTGCCACCTGGACACTGGTCCACTTACCGAGATTTACTGTGCCATGATTAAATGTCAAGCGCACACGAATACAATCATCACACTGGTGTGTGTTTGCCACAGTAAATTGCACTAATTAACATTGAAGATTCACTTTTGACTGACTGACTTTAATGTCTTGCAACTAAATACTTGAATTTTGGCACACAACGATATTTCTAAATGCATTTAGATAAATTATCTGTGTAGTTCTTTTAAAAATTGTGGCTATCTTAAATGGCTATCAAGCACATGGAACAGTGCCACAACAATGAAAAATACGTAGAGAACCTTAATATGCAAGATGCATTGCTGAGTAAACCACAGGTAGATGCAAAAGTCGAAGGCAAGAGAGCAAGGTGGGAAGATTTGATTTTGAGAACTGGGATGTTTTGTAGTGATCGTCTTTCTTACTATACAATGCTGTACTATTTTAGTTGCATGGACCTTTTAGCTACACAATAGAAACTAAATTCCACTTTTTTTTATTTGGGCTGTCAGATTTAGCACGTTCACGTCCCAACCATTTGTAGCTTTGATAAGGATTAATCTATATTTAATTTATAATTTATGCACTGAAAACTGAAGTGTTCGATAACAGGATATATACAGTATATCCTGTTAGACCTACCTGGAAATCTTAAAGCACTCTTTATAAGGTTACATGGGTCAAAAACAACGAAAACAATAACTTTTTGTGCATTTTGGCAGGGCAAGTAAAAATCTGAACTGGGCTGACAGGGCCAATAGAAACAATTGAGCCTATTGAAGGGCAGGTAAATGTGACATTTATTATAATGGGTTTATGTGAAGATTGTTTTAAGTTCACTAAAAGTTTTTATATTTTTTAAAGCCTAATAAATGTTAAAATGTATTTATCTTTAAACAAAACAAAAAAGATGCCATGGACACTGTCTTTATGTTGTTTCTACATTAATTTGAAGATTAAATGTGAAATTTTTACAATGTAAAAAACTTTAAAGGCTTTTTTTCACCCAAAAATGAAAATCATCCCATGATTTTCTCACCCTCAAGTCATCCTCTGTGTATATGACATTCTTCATTCAGACGAATAAAATCGGAGTTATATTAAAAAAGCCCTGGCTCTTCCAAGCTTTATAATGAGAGTGACTGTTGCTCTGTTTCTGAAGTCCATAAAAGTGCATCTATCCTTCATATAACTGCTCCACACGGCTCCAGGGGGTAAATAATGGGCCTTCTGAAGCAAATTGATGCGTTTGTGTAAGAAAAATATCCATATTTAAAACTTTATAAAGTAAATTATCTAGCTTCCGCCAAATACGGAAAAAGTGTAGCGCCCGCGCCTCTCGCTGTTCAAAATGCTTGCGCTGTGTGTGCAATGTCGTCAGACGTAGCGTAAGCATTTTGAACCCCCTGGAACCATGTGGAGCAGTTTTATGATGGATAGATGCACTTTTATGGACTTCAAAAACAGAGCAACAGTCACTGCCATTATAAAGCTGGAAAAAGCCAGGACATTTTAACTATTAACTATTATAGTTAAAATTAATAGTTAACTAGTAACTATTGTCCAAAATTTGTAATAAAAAAATAGAAAAATAAGGAAAGGTTACGTACAAATCACTTATTGGTATTTAAGACAGGCTACTCGTTTGACTTGCTAACTTTGAGTTGTAGCTTAACATATCTTACAACTAAATTGTAGCCTATTTTAGAAAAACATTGTTGCACATACCTTTTTTAATTAAATCAAATGTGAACAGAGAAAAAAAAACAGACCTTTACCAATACAGAAATAAAGAAAGGGACACACAATTCAATTATGCTACATTAAAAAAAAAACATTAGCGGAAGTTGCTCAAATGAATTTGCAAGTCTTTGTATCATTTGAGGGAATCGACGACTGAATCGTTCAGAATATGTTTAGCCGATATCAAATTGATGAGAATCAAATCGGTAACTAAAAAAAATGAAGCTGGGAAAAACATTTCAATTAATTTGTAATTTTAACGAATACAGTAAAGTTCACACAAATGCATCAACTATATTTGTAGACATGCTTATCATTTGAGCGTGTTAATTTCATAATGATTCATAACAAATAATGCAAATACTGTTTTGGTAGCTATGTTTTGAAAAGGATAAAATGATGCACTTTACGTACTCGTCGGGTTTTCACTTACTTGATGAGCTGCTCCCAGCTTTTGCCCGGTTTGCGGTGATTCGGACGGTGACGTGTTACAGGTCTCTCTCCATCTCTCCATCACGCTCTGGGCGGAGGGACTCGAGCGCGAGCACACTTCACACGCGTTCACGCACGCGCAGGGAAACGAGCACTAATGCATCTTACAGTTCTCTGCGTCTCTATGATTTACAGGTGTCATTTTATACCGAGCTTCTGCGTCGTGTAAAATAAACAGTCCTGCTTGCAGGCTCTACACATTATGGGCCTCTCTTAAAGGTGACACTCCAAACTTTTCATCCTATCAGAGTATCAGAGAAAATGAGATCACAACTCACAATTTCATATTGGCCAAGGCTAATGTCAATTCTAGGCAATGTAAAAGTAAACAGTAAGGTTTCAGCCAAAAGTCCAAATTCACAAATATGCACTTCAAATTGCTCATAACATAAAATGAAAAATTATGTAGGCCTACTAAATAAGCCTATATTCGAATTTATTGTTAAATGGTAGCATAAACATCTATCTCGGAGTGTCAAACAGCCCGATCCCTTTAAAGTGGTTGTATTTATTTTTTGCTTTTTTACTGTTTCTTCTTCTTCTGCATCTTTGAATAGGCATATTTCATTGCAACGGCAAATATTGCTGCATGCTATATTGTTGTGCATTTGATTAATAGACTTTGATTTGACTCATTTTATTGACCAGGCCCTATACAGTGAAATTTCGTTGCTTATTTGGTTTTAAACTCCCCACCAGAGGGAGACAACTCATAAAATAAACTTAAATCTGTTATTAGTCACGTTAAAACATTGCCATCAGAATGACTGGTAATGATTCACATTAAGACCAGGCACGAGGCATCCAAAACCAGAATAGTATATTAATAATTTATAACCTAATGTTAGTTCGTGTGTTCAGCACCACGGACAGTTCTGTTGCTTTAACGATATAAAACTTATTTCTACCATGCAAATAAAATCCATTTTTATTATTTTAATAAAATAAAACATCTGACAGTTCAGACATGACGACGAACGGATAGGGTGACGAAAATAGCATGTTTTCACTTTAATGTGTGTGAAAGAGGCAAAGAGGTACACACACACCCTTCAGAAATAATTCTAATATGATGATTCACTGCTCAAAAAACATTTATGATTATTATCAATGTTGAAAACAAAGGTGTGTACAATTTTCTTTTATTAGTTGAAAGTTCAAAAGAATTGATCAGCATTTATCTGAAATATAAAGCTTTTGCAACATTATAAATGTCTATACTGTCATTTTTGATCAATTTAATGTATCCTTGCTGAATAAATTGATACATTTTTATAATTATTTATAAATAATATATATATATATATAAATATATATTGTATATCCTATACTAAGTTCCTTTGAACTTTCTATTCATCAAAGAATCCTAAATAAAAAAGGTTTTACACAACTGTTTTCAACATTGATAATAATCATAAATGTTTCTTGAGCAGCAAATCAGCATATGATTTCTGAAGGATCATGTGACACTGAAGACTGGAGTAATGATGCTGAACATTCAGCTTTGCAGAAATAAATTACATTTTAAAATATATTCAAATAGAAAACAGTTCTTTAAAATTTTAATAATATTTTACAATATACATTTTTTTTAACATTAAAAAATCTTATTGTCCAAAGACTTTTGACCAGTAGTGTGTGTGTGTGTGTGTGTGTGTGTGTGTGTGTGTGATTCCACAAATGTAATTTATTTTGGCCACAATACAAACAGCACACAATTCGTTCATGTTAACTTAGGCTTTAGGGCCCCCTAGAGTCAAACTTTAAACTACTTCAACAGTCTCATACTCTGAACTGAAAGGGAGACTGAGCTCCATAGGGTTAGTAGTCCTGTAAAATGCAAAAACAACTTTGTCATCAAGCTTGTTGAATGTTGACAATTTTATTGGACAGTTTTACTGGAGTTTTTATTAAACAGAAGAATTTGTGTTTGTGTCTTGAGGAGGTTGTGGTTTTATAGAAGGCAGAGGTTTTTATCTGTGTGAGGGGCTTCATGAAGATGAGATGGAGACTGTGCAATCTCTGATGAAGAAGGTGGAAAATATGGTTGCTCCTTTTCAGTCATAAAGGTGGCCTGACCTGACTGGCTGCTGGGTGAACTTTGAAAATACTTTACATCTTGTCTTGTGTCTCCTTTAGATTTTTTAGGTCTTGTTGGCTTGTTTACTGGACTTCTGGGAAGTTTTCTCACTGACTCTTTTAAACTGCTGATTGATTTTGCATGATTGTTCAGAATTTTTCTGGCTTTTAAACAAATGTTTTCTGTTTCCTCTTGATGTTTTTAATCCTTGGATCAGCTTGAGGTGACACTCTGTTCAAGGTCTCTTGACGATATTCCAAAGATATTTTAGACTTTGGTGAGAAGCCTGATTCATTCTTGTTCAGTGTTCTGTGCAAGTCTGCGATGCTCTTCTGGTTTGAGTCTTGTGGTAGTGCCTGTTGTCTTCCTTTTGCCAATTTTGGTCGTGCCAGGGGTGCTCGCTCCGCCCATTCCTTCTGAACACAGGTGGCACTGTAGTCTTTCACACTCTCTAAAAAACTGCCTCCCATTCGCCTGTATATATAAAATGTAAGATTGAACACAAATGTGGTAAACAGATTAAGAAAACATTTCAGATTATTGAATTTAAACTTTTACAAATGTGATACACAACGGGCATTTCAAAGACACAGCATAGATATACAGCTGGCTGATACAACAATGATTTCAAGAGGTATTATGTAGATTTTCCATATAGCATAAATGCCATGTTTAAATATACAGTGGGGAGAACAAGTATTTGATACACTGCCGATTTTGCAGATTTGCCCACTTACAAAGCATGTAGAAGTCTGTCATTTTTATCATAGATACACTTCAACTGTTTGAGACGGAAAACCCAGAAAATCAAATAAAAAGTTTAAATAATTAATTTGCATTTTATTGCATGTCATAAGTATTTGATCACCTACCAACCAGTAATAATTCTGGCTCTCACAGACTAGTTTTTCTTTAAGAAGCCCTCCTGTTCTCCACTCATATGCTGTATAAACTGCTCCTGTTTGAACTTGTTACCTGTATAAAAGACACCTGTCCACACACTCAATCAAACAGACTCCAACCTCTCCACAATGGCCAAGACCAGAGAGCTGTGTAAGGACATCAGGGATAAAATTGTAGACCTGCACAAGGCTGGGATGGGCTACAGGACAATAGGCAAGCAGCTTGGTGAGAAGGCAACAACTGTTGGCGCATTTATTAGAAAATGGAAGAAGTTCAAGATGACGGTCGATCTCCCTCGGTCTGGGGCACCATGCAAGATCTCACCCCATGGGGCATCAATGATCATGAGGAAGGTGAGGGATCAGCCCAGAACTACACGGCAGGATCTGGTCAATGACCTGAACAGAGCTGGGACCACAGTCTCAAAGAAAACCATTAGAAGCACACTACGCCATCATGGGTTAAAATCCTGCAGCGCATGCAAGGTCCCCCTGCTCAAGCCAGTGCATGTCCAGGCCCGTCTGAAGTTTGCCAATGACCCTCTGGATGATCCAGAGGAGGAATGGGAGAAGGTCATGGGGTCTGATGAGACAAAAATAGAGCTTTTTGGTCTAAACTCCACTCACCGTGTTTGGAGGAAGAAGAAGGATGAGTTCAACCCCAAGAACACCATCCCAACCGTGAAGCATGGAGGTGGAAACATCATTCTTTGTGGACGCTTTTCTGCAAAGGGGACAGGACGACTGCACCGTATTGAGGAGAGGATGGATGGGGCCATGTATCGCGAGATCTTGGCCAACAACCTCCTTCCCTCAGTAAGATGATGGGTCGTGGCTGGGTCTTCCAGCATGACAACGACCCGAAACACACAGCCAGGGCAACTACGGAGTGGCTCCGTAAGAAGCATCTCAAGGTGCTGGAGTGGCTTAGCCAGTCTCCAGATCTGAACCCAATAGAAAATCTTTGGAGGGAGCTGAAAGTCCGTATTGCCCAGCGACAGCCCCGAAACCTGAAGGATCTGTAGAAGGTTTGTATGGAGGAGTGGGCCAAAATCCCTGCAGCAGTGTGCGCAAACCTGGTCAAGAAGTACAGGAAACGTATGATCTCTGTAATTGCAAACAGATGTTTCTGTACCAAATATTAAGTTCTGCTTTTCTGATGTATCAAATACTTATGTCATGCAATAAAATGCAAATTAATTACTTAAAAATCATACAATGTGATTTTCTGGATTTTTTTAGATTCCGCCACTCACAGTTGAAGAGTACCTATGATAAAAATGACAGACCTCTACATGCTTTGTAAGTGGGCAAACCTGCAAAATCGGCAGTGTATCAAATACTTTGTTCTCCCCACTGTGTATATATATCATTTAAACATTCTTAAATCATTTACTTAAGAAGCAAAATTAAGAAGTCTTGTATTCTGTCAAATTTATCAAAATTGTGACATTACGCTTAAAAAAAATAAAAATAAAAATCTGATAATGGGGTAAGAAAAATAATCTTGTTTTCCCTTTAAAAGAAGAAAAAACGAAATATATTTTAATGAATCACGATGTTCTCACCTCTTCCTGGATGTGTATCTTTCAACCCCGAGCCAGCTCGTACGATATCGTACGATTTAGCCACTTGGTCAATTCGTACTGATTAGTACGAGTTCGTCGTGAGATAGGGTTGGTATCTTTATGAGCTGTTCCCTCCACAATGAGAGCAGCCGCCTCGCACTTCTCCAGGTTGGATGCTTCCTCCTGACTCCCCCAGCCCTTGAGCATCAACTGACAGAGCTGCCGCTTGTTCTCCTCATCGCCCAGAAAGAGCTTAAAGTCCTGGGGTTTCCTGGTGGCCGTAACCTGCCCTATAAACCTCTCAGATAGGTTTATCTACGCCTTGATGGAGTCAGTGGAGAAGATGAAGTGCTTCTTGGCCACCATCCGGTTCAGGACCTGCAGGGAGATTGTATGATATGTATGAGACAGGTTGAACTGAATGAATTTGTATGAACCAACTGCTTAATCCACAGGTTGGTCGAATTCTTGATCCCAGTCAAGACATTCGATCATTTTAGCCTTGAGCAATAAACAATAGAAAGTGAGTTTAATTGTATCGATAAGAGCAGGTCTGTTCTTGTAACGGATATTATGCTGTTGCATCCGGACCCCATTCATTGATCTCCTTGCCCCGCACACGGACGATCTGTCTGCCATTGTCGACGGGTGTTTCTTACTGGCCCTCTCCCTTACAAATATACATACATATATATTTTATTTTATTAAATTAAAGCTGTAGTCTACGATGTTGAAAATCAGTCGAGAAAGCCTGAATTTTTAAAAAACTCATCCCGCCCCTCCACACGCACACCCCTCCCCTCTGTGCGTCACTCCAACAACAACGTCACTCAGTCAAGCAGGAGTAAACATCGGAACAGAGATGTACCATGTGCTTAGTCGCTTCAATCTAATGACCGCGCTAATGACACATCATATGTAAAGTTGACTTTCGACACTTGAACTTAGTTGCTTCATCAACAATTCAATGTCACCATTGTCGTAACAAAATAGCTCAGAGGCACACGTTTGAGTTCACGCCCACGCAAGATTAGCAACACATGCAATGTTCTATCGGCTCGAACAGAAAACCGCTAACGTTAGGACTATTGAAACAGTCAAGCACTTCAAGAAATATAATTACTTTGACCCGTGATAGGCGATGCTAAACGGCTAACATTCCAATGCCGACCGGCAGCATGATCATGTTGTCAGACTGATAAAAAGCTATTTATGTAATACACCACACCATAAAAGTATAAATAAATGCATACCTGCTCAACAAAAAGTCAGCGTCGGTTTTAAGTCCAAGGTTTCTCTGAAGCTTCCTCAAACGGGCAATGGTGGACCCTATATTGATTCGGCTTTGAGTCCGGCGTTCTTCACTTTTTTTTTTAAATCTCTGCTCTTTCCTCAATTGACTTTCTCTTTCTTCCAACCTTGATTGTTGGGGCGAGCAGGGGCCGCTTTCTGATGTCTGTTTGTTGGTTTTTCTCCATTGCTGAGTTGATGCTGCCTACTTGCCCGCAAAATTTCATGTCGCAGGAGGGGGCGGGGTGGGGTGCGGTCGGGGGGAAACGCGAGTGGAGCAGGGATTGGATGAGAGCAGTTAACCAATGTAAGCTGTCCGGCCGGACAGCTTACATTGGTCAATTTCTCTGCGGGTGTACACCCAATAGAGTGAATGGATTTTTTTCATTCTTTTTTCTCTTCATATTGTTAGGATTGTACTGTAGAACCATAACCAGCATCTAAACGAGGTTATTAATAATGAACAATCTTTGAAATCGTAGACCATAGCTTTAACTTGATGCTCTAAAATAAAGTTAATTAAAGCTATATGGACATATTTAAAAAACTATTAAAAATAACAAAAAACAATAACCATTAACCCTTGAGCATTGTTCAAATTCACTACCCTTTCGTTATGTTTGCAATGAAACGTCCACTAAATTAAACTGCTGTAAAAATGTATCAGATGAAGATTTTTTTTTTCTTTTCTTTTCTTTTTTGCATAAATCTGTTAATCAACCTCAGTCTTGATCAAAACTAATAAATCTTTAAGAAAAAATCTGGATTTTTTTTTACTCTTTAATTGCCAAATTCACAAATGATGTCACTGATTCGGGGGAAGAACACACAAAATTACTTATTTTATTTTTTTAACCTTTCCTCATAGTCTTGGACATGTGAAAGGTTAGTAACAACATTGGCTTTGATGCATTGTTAGTTTTTGTGCAGCATCAGATTACATTTTTTCTCTCCCTCATTTATATGCTGTTACTCCATATAAAAGCCAGAAACTAAGCTCCTTTTTGTTGCACAGGCCTATCTAAAGGGTTAATGGTGCCACCTGGTGATCAACAGTAAAAATGAAATTTATAATGATATTAAATGATATGATATTAAATGATATGATATTAAATGATGATAGATATATATATATATATATACACACACATATATATATATATATATATATATATACACACACACATATATATATATATATATATATATATATATATATATATATATATATATATATATATATATATATATATATATATATATATATATATATATATATATATATATATTAGTATTAAAAGTAAAAGTACTTGCATAACAATTTATTCTCTTAATGTCTATATTTTAATAATTAAAAACATTATGGGCTGTGGCATTTAGTCAGTTTTGGCTTAATGTAATTGTGCTTACCATCTGTGGCCCAGTTTACATTCTGTCTTACAATTCTGGCTATCGGGTGATCTGCAGAGTTAAATATCATTATACTGAAGCAATATTCTCACTATAGTGTTCAGTGAACAGCTTTGACATATTTAAATCTGCATATTTATGTTATTTTTACCTTTTATAAAGGGCATTTCTCTAATCTTATAAAATATATGATATGCTTCAGCTTTCCTTTTATATTCTTAAATTGTATCAATACATTAAATTAGAATAAAACAATATAGGGCTGTTACCAATCAAATTAAACAATTTACACTGAAAAATTATAACTTAATTAAATGAAGTTATGAGATTGTTTTAAATATTTTTTTGAATACAAATAAGAAATGTTGGAAAGAATGTTTTAACATGAAACTAAACTGCCAGTAGGGGGAAGCAGGTATTAAAGAGTGAATCATTGAGTCGATTCGTTCAAACGGCTGATTTGTTCAAGAATGAGGCAGTCTTTGTGAACAGGTCATTGAATCTTCGATTCAACCGATTCATTCAAACACTGAATCATTCAGTAACGCTCTGTTCCTGCTTTGTTTGGAACTATTTTTGCTGCTGAAATAGAACAAAAGAACAGTCAATATATTGCATCTAAAATGTAAGTAACTTTTTGTTAATTTATGGAACTGTCAGTGTCATAAGAAATCAGTGACACATTTTCAGTCGTGATGGCATTCAGGAAAACAGCACTCTTGGTCGTTTGATGTTTTTAAAGGTCCCATGGCATGGCATTTTTCTATTATTTTATAGTGTTTTCTGAGGTGTACTTATATTATTAGTATGATTTTTACATCATAAAATGTCATAATTTAGAAATAAAAGGCATTTTTTCTATACTGCTGTTTGCCCTGTGGCTGAATGCCCTGCTTCAAGAGGCGTGTCTGCTGTGAGACTTCAGTAAAAACGACCACTGTTGTGATTGGCTGACATCTTTGCATTTTAAATGAGCGGAGGGGGCGTGGTTTAACGAGGCACGAGCAGGCACGAGAGTCTGCCAGAGAGACGGATGGACCTGTGTTCACTTCTCATCAGTTCTCTCAGCATGTCTCAGTTCAGGGTGAACTGTTGTAGTTACTAGCATATACTTCAGGTTATTAGTTTATTTCTAGTCGGAGGGGCTGTCACTCATGTCAGAAAGTTAGTAACTTTAGTAAATTATGGATCAGCGCTGACTCGAGACGCGAACCGTTTAGAACGATTCAGTCCGATTTGGTGAACTGGTTCGGTTCACTAAAAAGAACCGATTCAAAAGAATGATTCGTTCGCGAACCGGACATCACGGAGACGAAGCGATTGCTAACAAAGTTATTTATAGTAACTACTGAGTTATGAGAGCGCTGTCAGTCAGCGCGAGTTTGTGTTTGTATCTGAGAGTTCTGAATAAACACGAGTCCCAGTCACACCGAGTCCTTTTCATCATTATTCTACCAACTTTGTAACACATGCAATGTACCATTACAGCGAGATGAACGAGTTAGTAAGTGTTGAGTATAGCATTATTTCTAGATATGTTCCAATCATATGAATAGCGTCATTGACGCGCATTGAGTAACGTTACACAGCGCAAACAAAGACACAACAGCAGTAATCGAATGTAATCCAGTTTATTGTGGGGAAAGCTGGCTAGCCTAGCCGGATACCCTCACGCTTACCCTCCTTCTGCTTAATCTCACGCCGCGTTTGGTAGAGGTGTGCGATACCGCTAGATTTGGTATCGATCCGATACCAAGTAAATACAGGGCCAGTATCGCCGATACCGATACCAATATCGATACTTTTTAATAATTAAGGTGGATGCGTCTTCAACCTAAATCTAAATGAATTTTCATGACTTTTAATTTGTTTTTGTGATTTGCATTTTGGGTTATTAATCAGTACTACAAAAGCTTTTGTTCAGAAACAACTTTTGGTTACTTCTGTTTTATTTAAATAAACAAAGTTACAAAATGATTACTTCACAAATATAAAAAATGTAAAAACAAAATCTCTTTTCAAGTAGCATGTTAACAAAAAATGTTTCTCCTCTTTAGTGCACTTCTTTTCAGGATTTTTTTCTTAAATAAACAAAGTCACAAAGTTTTACATACAACGCTCCTCTTTCTCTCTGCTGCCATTCTCCGCCTCTGACTGACTGCTGTTACTGTGCGTTCACACCGCCGCCGGCGAGAGCGTCAAAGTGGCCGGAAGTCATTCATTCTCAATGGGAGCCCGGCGGCGAGCTCCGGCGAGAGCGGCGCGTCTTGAACGATTTGGGCAAATGCGCGACTGAGCGGCGCGCGCGCCTGACTGCTGGTGGTAGCGCTAGTGGTGAGTCACGTGACGGTACAACACAGGAGAGGGGGAGGAGAGCAGTGTCGAGCACGAGCAGCACTCTTGAGAGCTTGCTCTGCTCTCAGACAGCAGCAGCATTTTGACAAACACGGCCAGGTCGCAAAACGAGAGAAACTGAAACTTAAGTATCGATATTTTCACGTTGGTATCGATCAATACCGATACCAACGTTGGTATCGATATTATCGATATTAGTATCGATCTGCCCACCTCTAGCGTTTGGTGCCTCCGCTGTGGGCCAGATGCAGTACTGGGGGTCGGGGATGTTGGAGGCCGAGCTTCGGCGTGCGTGAAGTTTATCTCTAAAGATGTGACTGCTGATGTTAAACAGAAAAGACTGTATGCACATTTTAGAACAGATAGACGCGACAAGGACGTACAAAAACACTGACTCACTAGATAGAAAACACGAAAACACCGTTCTGTCGGGAGAGAGAGAAGCCGCTGCGTGTCCACAAATAATAAATAATAAGCTACACATAAGAAATCAATGATCACAGATCAGAAGGAACTGAAGAAAGACTTCTGTTTTCATTTGTACATCCAAACACTGAGAAACTGCCAGTGTTCACTCGTTCACAAGTAACGTTGATGATCTCGAGTGTTTGCATGGGTGTGGCAGATTCTCTGGGCGGGGGAAAGGGAGGAAACCGTTCCTGCTTGGACGTCAAACCAGGAGACTTCAGGATTGGCTCGTCTGGCCTGTCATTTTCTCAAAGGCAGAGAGAGACAGCCAGAACTCGGGTTTACACCGATCAACATTTCTATCCACTTGGGGACAATATTCAGGCTAGGGTAACTCATATTAATGTTGAAATACCTCATAAAATGAAAATTTCATGCCATGGGACCTTTAACTGTATTATATGTTATAAATATAAAAACTCCACATTTCATTACTGCAGTATGTGACTGAGTTTCTCTGTGTGAGCAGCGCTGATTTGTTTCCATTTCTCCTCATGAGGCTGCGCGAGCCTCAACAGCGCAACCTTACCGTCAGTTCATTACAAGAGGACACGTGTTAATGTCATAGGTTAATGTCGAGCCCTGAAACTGATCAGAAAATGTAACGAAAATGTAACGAAACCTTGTAGAAATGGAGTTGAGTAGAAAGTATAATAATTGCTGCAAAATGTAACGAAGTAAAAGTAAAAAGTATGCACTATTTATTCTACTTAAGTAAAGTACAGATACGTGAAAAATGTACTTAAGTAAAGTAACAAAGTATTTGTACTTCGTTACATTCCACCACTGTTAAAAATATATTAGATCTGGTGACTGTGCAGGCTATGGTAGATGTTTAATTTTACTTTCATGTTCATCAAACTATTCTGTCACAAGTCTTGCTGTGTGTATTGGTTCATTATCATGCTGATCCCCTGCACCCCTTTCTGGGTACAATGTTTGAACCACATGGTCCTCCGGTTCTGAAGTCCTTTTCAGATAGTCCTGTGCCTAGCACAGTATGGAATGCCATGGTATTGCAGGCCAAAGCATCACTGTTCCACCCCTGTGCTTCACTATGGGCAGCAACAGTCCAGGGTTAAGCCTCTTTGCGGTTTCTCCTAACCGTTTCTCCCACGAATGTGGGACAGACACTGAAGGTGGGCTCATCAGAGAACAATGCATGTTTCACATTGTCCACAGCACAAGTTTGCACTGTTGGCACCAAAGAAACCAATCATTTGCTTTGGCACGAGTGACAAAGGTTTGGCTATAGCAGCCATACCAATCGTGAATATTGACTCTGTGGAGCACCCGATGAACAGTTTTGGTGGAAGCAGGAGAGTCAAGGTGCAGATTTAATTCTGCAGTGAGTTGGGCAGCTGTGATACAATCTGGGTTAGTACCTGGACATCCCTTTCAGACATCTTCCTCTTATGTTGACAGTTGAATGTGGTTGGTCCTATGCGGTGGTATGCCAACATTACCCAGGATACCATAGCTCTCGATACAACACAAAGACTTGCGGTCCTGGTCACAGATGCGCTAGTGAGATGCACACCAACAATTTATCCTCTTCTGGACTCTGATATGTCCCCCATTATGTTGTGTGGATTGCAATATTTTATGTACAGCTGTGCTATTGCTCTGCTAAATCCACCTTCACACGCTGCTCTTACTGATGGAATGTAAAATCAGTGAAGACTGGCCACCAGGCCATGCATATAGGTAGCCTGGTCCTACCAGACTCTCGTACATTTCATTTGTACAGAGAGTCTGGCAACTCTCCATTGACACACGTTAACTTCCTTGAAGCTGGGTACTCTGTTGAAGTTTAAAACTATTGGATCTGCCCAGAGCCACTCTGGATCTGCCATAACCAATCGCTAACGTTTGGTCGTGACATGTCATCTCAAACTAACGCACAACATCAATGTCATCATTCTCAGCCACTCCCTCTGTTCGCTGATTGGACCGGTTGTTGACTGCTGATATGAGCAAATATCCAATCACTATGCACTAAAGTTAGGGGGTGTTTAGCCACGCTTGCAATGCTGGTGTCAGAGAGTTATACTCACGGAACACTATAGTTCCCTTTCGAGAGTACTCTCGTATTGCGTTTGCTAAACGCTAGGGGATATTTCCTTTCCTCGAGATTTGAAGCAAATTTGTATCCTAAAAATACCATGTAAAACGCAGTGCAGCTGCACAGCTCTCAGCAGGAAGCAGCTGCGTGCTGATTGGCTGTGCCGCTGCAACTGCAGGAACCTATGGTTATACTTCAGAAGACGAGTGAACTCAAGCCTAAGCGCTCCTCACTCTTCCTCCTTTCTACTCTTCTTCTTCTCTCGCTCCCGCCGCTCTGATAATGGCCACGGACAGAGAATGCTAGAGTAGACAAGCGAACTCAGGTTGCTGGATATATCGAGAACGCGCTTACGTCACAGCCGTTCTCGCTGCAGCGCTTGCTTGCTGCCAAGGGAGTTATAAAACTGCCTTAAGCCCCTTTCACACTGGACGCTTAACAAAAAGCGAAGCGGAAAAAGCGAATATGACATCAACTGGACATTTCGTCACCTTTGTTTCTTTGTATGTGATTGGTTTAAGCCTTTTCTGTCGCTGCGAGTGTTTAAAAAAATCGACATCGAAACAAAAAAAATTTAAGTTTTTTCGCCGCAGCACATTCGCGTTAGGTGTGGAAGCTCTCATTACACAAACAGCTGATCAAAAAATAAAACCATCGTGCGAATTATTCGCACGTCAATATCGCGTCCAGTGTGAAAGGACCTTTATATGGCAGCGCGCGCTCTCTCTCCACATCCCGCGTTCGCTGACTAGAGCGCGTCCTACGTCATAACACACGCTCTCCGTCTAGAGCATAACGGTGTCGTAAAATGGCGGCCAAGCCTGCGCCCTTTTTTCACAATATCACTTCTCCCAGTCCCCTCTATTCAGGCGGCTGGAGTGGTTCAACACTGTAGGTAATTTTTCCACTACATAGTGTGCACTCCTGCACAAGCACTGTTAATTCAGTGCCACAAAATCACTCAATAAACCTGATATTCTCCCAGTTCCCTTGGTTCAGGTGACTGGAGATGTAAATATTGCAATTAACTAGCCTGTGGTCAAACATGCTCGGTTGCACACTAACGCTGTTATGCGTTTACCTCTGTGAACTCGCTCGCCAGCGTACGCCGCGAGTACTCTAATGTAAGTGGCGCCCACTATACAGTGCGCGCCACCACGCATTATTTACTATGAATCAGAGCTTTTTCTAGTGGCTAGGCAGACCCGCGCCTGCAGAGCACGCGCTATCCATGACTGCCAGAGCCCTGCCGCTGAGTGTGCACGTGGACTAATCTTGCAAGAATGCGTCCACTTTACAGTAACACTATCCTAACACAGTGTTACGAGTTCATCTGTAGGCATCAAAGTTGTACCCCTACACTCAAGCACTTCCCTATGTTTCCCAGCTCCCTGCACCCAGGCGGCTGGAAACACTATTCCCACAATCGACGAGCCCGTAAACAAACGCGCTCGCCTGTACACAAGCACCATTTCCCCGGCGACCCAAATAAAGCGTTCGCCCGCAATTCTGTGGTCCCCGGCCCCCTGCACTCAGGCGGCTGGGAACATTATTCCCACAGTCTACGAGCCCGTGAGCAAACGTGCTCTCCTGTACACAAACACAATCTCCTTGGTAAGCGCCACTTCCACGGCGACCCAAATGAAGCGTGCGCCGCCATTCAGTGCACGCCGCCTCTCACAGTGCCACTAGCACAATGCAACCGGGCTAACAGGTCCCTGTTACTCAGTGACCCGCCCCACAAATTAATTCAACTCCTGGCTTCGCAAGCCGAGGTCTGGCAGGCTATTTCATATTTTCCGGCATTTCGACATGGGTGTTGAACATAATAGCAAGGTTACTTGCTACAGTTCGTTCGTAGCTTTCGCACCGTGGTAGAGACAATGGTGAGAAGCAACATGAGTAGCGTGCTTCGAACCAAAATATCAAAACTGTTAATAAGGGAGCGGTGGAAACCGTGCACCCCTCACAGAGCGAGTCAGGCTTTTACAGTCGCTACTTCCTTGTACCAAAAGAAGGGCGGTGTCTCAGACCATTCTAGATCTCAGACATCTGAACAAGGCCCTTATGAAGCGCCCGTTCAAAATGTTGAAAATGAAACAAATCCTCACGCACATTCGCCCAGGAGATTGGTTCTTCACTGTAGATCTAGAGGATGCCTATTTCCACATTCAAATAGCCCCTCATCACAGGCCATTCTTGAGATTCGCCTTCGAGGGGAAAGTTTACCAATACAGGGTGCTACCCTTTGGTCTATCTCTGGCTCTCCGCACGTTTACGAAGTGCATGGAAGCGACGCTAACCCCGCTGAGGCTTCGGGGAATGAGAATTCTCAACTATCTCGACGACTGGCTCATAATAGCTCAGTCAGAGATACAGTTATTGAACAACAGATCTTGGCTTCTCAACCATTAAAATGCTTGGGACTCAGAATCAATGTGGCAAAGAGCTCATTGTCTCCCACACAGAACGTTTTGTTTCTGGGAACAGTGTTAGACTCACTGCAGATGAACGCGCGACTGATGTCACAGCGTGCTCTCTCTGTTCAGAACCGAGTGGTTTCCCTCAGGTCCGGTGCACGCACTCCTCTCAAACACCTTCAGAGGATGTTGGGTCTCATGGCCTCGGCGGCGCCAGTTCTCAGACTAGGTCTGTTACACATGCGCCCCCTACAGTGCTGGCTGAATCGTCGCGTTCCAGTTCACGCATGGCTCTCAGGCCGATTAAAAATCAAGGTAGACCACAGCTGTGTGTTGGCTCTGGCTCCTTGGAAAAATCCCGTCTGGTATCAAATGGGCGTGAGCTTGGGCACTGTTACGAAGTGGAAAGTTATCTCGACAGATGCATCCAACCTAGGTTGGGGAGCCCTTCACGAGGGCAGGCCAGTCTCCGGTCTCTGGTCAGACTCGGAAAAGAGCCTTCACATAAACTATCTAGAGATGAAAGCGGTCACACTATCGCTAAGAGCTTTCCTTCCGTATATAAAGCACCACCATGTCCTGATCCGAACGGACAGCAGGTCAGTGGTAGCCTCTATAAATCGCCAGGGCGGTCTAAGATCTTTTGGTCTACACACAATGGTCCTAATATGGGCAGAGCACAACCTGAGCTCGCTGAGAGCGACTCATGTGCCAGGCATTCTGAATTTGGGTCCGGACATGCTGTCCAGAGGCAAAGTGTCCCCAGCAGAGTGGTCTCTTCACCCACATACGATTCAGACAATTTGGGGCATGTTTGGAGAGGCAAAAGTGGATCTTTTCGCCTCACAAGACAATGCTCAATGCCGAATATGTTTCTCCAAGCACAAAGATGCGTTGGCCCACGAATGGCCCAACCTTCCTCTTTATGCTTTCCCCCAATCTCAATGTTACCTCAGGTCATAGAGAGGATCAGGGAGAGCAAATGCGCTGTGCTTTTAATAGCCCCGCTTTGGAGAAATCAACCATGGTTCTCACTGCTAAGTCGGATGTCAGATACAGCCCGGTGGCCAATACAGCTGAGGAGAGACCTCCTGATGCAGGCGAAACGGCAGATCTGGCATCCCCGTCCCGATCTATGGGCGCTTCATGTCTGGCCCATCAACGGGTTTGCTCTGTCCTGTCAGAGCGCTGAGAATATACATAGAGCGTTCCGCTGCTTACAGGCAAACTAAACATCTCTTTGTATGCTTTGGCGGCCGCTCCTGCGGGTGCGCAATTACAAAGCAGACCTTGTCACGATGGATAGTGGATGCTATCTTGCTGGCTTATGAGTCTAAAGATCTCAGCTGCCCTATAGGCGTCAAAGCCCATTCTACTAGAGGCATGGCCTCGTCGTGGGCTTGGTCTACTGGCATTTCACTGAATGATATCTGTGCGGCGGCAGGCTGGGCCTCCCCGTCCACTTTTATCAGGTTTTATAATTTGGATGTCCCTGCCTTACAGGCTGGGCTTCTCGCTGTGTAATACATATTAATCCCTTAAGGCTCCCATAAGCACATTCCTTATACGACTCGAATTATCTGGTCATTCAATATTCTTTGGCCCGACTATGTCTGGTCTATATATATATATATATATATATACAGTATATGTGACCAGTCACGGAAGGTAGGGACACAAGTCGGTTCTGGGGCATTTTGAGTTATTTACAGATTCTGAAAGTGTAGTCTCAAAGCTTTCCAGTGATGTGTAACACATGGAAATCTGATAATATTTGGAGAAGTTGTGGCCATTTGAAAGTAGGCACTCAAAAAAGCTTAACAGGGAGAAATTTGCCTCTAAAGATTTTGTTCTCACCTGCTGGGAGTGACAATAGGGCTCATTTACATCTCATTTAGATAAGCCATACCCCCTCTAAAGCTCCCCCTGTAAAGCTGCATGGTTACAATCGGACCGCATACTATTAATAATAAAGGATAATGTGCATTGTAAATGTCAGTAATTTTTCTTTTTTTGACTAAAAATGATTTAGAGGCTGATATATGTGAGTTTTATCTTTTTATAAAACCTTTTTATTTGTTATTTGCTGGTTTTCTACATAAAACTTGGTGAATTGATTTCATTGTGTAGCATTGGGACTTTTTAACAGGATTCTGTGATAACCGTCATGATCAACTATGATAAACTAAAATCAACTATAATTATGTGTTTTTATAGTATAATATGCAAAGTACAATTTTCTATAAGAAAAAAAAATTCTCTGATTCTGTTCTTTTCTCTGACTTTTAAGGGTAACATAGGACTACAAAGGCTCTTTTAGGTCTAAAACAGTTTGGATAGTTGTTAATACAGCGTTCCCACAGCTTGGTTAACTTCAAATTCAAGAACCTTTCAAGGACTTTACTTTTGGCCATATGACAGAGGTCTGATATTCTATTTGTCATATTTCTGTTTTGCATAAAACTGAAGAATATTCGGTACATCCTATACTGTATTCTAAAATGATCTGATATTAACTTTTGCATGGATTTTATTGAAAAGAGCTTAGGCTCATGTAACCAGTCTATTTTTGCAATATTTCATGGTGTGTCTGTGAAACGCTGAGGTACCGTAGTGGTTTTATGCGCGCGTGAACATCATGGCAATGTACAACACAAAGTACCTCACGCGGGAAACACTTAATGTAATGTATAAATGCAAGTAACAAACGTAAATCAAGCATAGTCCACGAAGTGTTGGGGAAATAACACATTATCGGACCGGAGAGAATAATATGGAATTTCTTCTAGAAAACTTCTTGCACAAAATAAATTCAAGCACTTTCAAGGACCTGTATGTACGGTATGTTTATTTTCAGTCATGTCATTGTACTCAGCCCTCTCTTACTGCACAAGGGAAAGATGATCATGTTGGTTCTTTACTGCTTCAGACATTGTGTTATCTGGGAGGTTTGCACTTCGTATCAGCTGCTCGTTGCTCGCTGCTCGTGTATCAGCCACCAGGGTTGCCAGGTTTTCACAACAAACCCGCACAATTGCTACTCAAAACTAGCCCAAAACAAGCCCAAAACAAGCCCAATCGCGTTTCAGGGGTGCTTCTCCGGTAAAAATCGCATTTCAGGGGGTAAAATATGTGTTTTTTTGGCATGGTTGCCTACTAAAATTCACATTCCCGGGGCTAAATATCACATAATTGGGGTCGCTTCAACCCGCGGATATGAAAAACAGCGGACTTGGCAACACTGAGCCACGCCTCTGCTGCATGCTAGAATCCCCTAAAAACAAGGCGATTTCAACCTCAAAGTGTATGCTTTTAAATATACCAATACTGCTATCTCAAACATGGAGAGGCTTCTTCATGATCTCAACTAACAGATTCGGCAAAAAAGCGAAAATCACTAATTTTGAAAAAAAACCGCTTCATTCTCATTTTGCTCGAAACTTGTGCCGCCGACTTGTGTCCCTGGTTGCTGTAACGGGTCACATATACTACACGTATCTTTGCGTGTTATTCTCATTAAATGGCCCGACTCAGGTCTGGCTCATATTGGGACTTTTATTATATCATATTTACGGGCCCACTTAGGTCGGCCTGGGTATGGTGTCTCCAGGCTTTCAGAGCCGTTAAGCGAGCACAGCGTTTTGCATTTGGTCCCCTAGCGTTTAGCAAACGCAATACGAGAGTACTCTCGAAAGGGAACGCTTCGGTTTCTAACGTAACCTCGGTTCCCTGAGAAGAGGGAACGAGTATTGCATTTGCTTGCCGTGCTTCGCTTGCTCAGGGAGTCACTTCAGTCGATTAACCTGACGAACTTGGCGAGACAGGGTCTTTTATACCCTTGGCTATACAAATTCTGCTGCCCCTTGTGGCGGGAATATTAGAGGGACCTGATTGGTCCTCCCACCCAGCGGGCTCGCCATAGGTTCCTGCAGTTGCAGCGGCACAGCCAATCAGCACGCAGCTGCTTCCTGCTGAGAGCTGTGCAGCTGCACTGCGTTTTACATGGTATTTTTAGAATAAAAATTTGCTTCAAATCTCGAGGAAAGGAAATATCCCCTAGCGTTTAGCAAACGCAATACTCGTTCCCTCTTCTCAGGGAACTGAGGTTACGTTAGTAACCGAAGCGTTATTCACAATCACGAAAGCCTTGAAACATTTAAAGCCTTGCTGGTTAAACGTTTCATTCGTTTTAACATGCGCTGAGTGCGAGCACTAAAACCCTGTCAAACACGTGATTAAAGGACTAAGTAGTCTTACTGCGCTAATATTGTCAAATACACACAAGGTTAACATAAACACAGTCGGTTATGTCTAAAGTGAAAGTCAAATCGTGTGTGTCTGTATGTTAGATGTGTAGAGTTCGCTGCCGCTTGCCCTTAAAGGGACAGTTCACCTCTAAAATAATGTCATTATTTACACTCTATTGTTGTTCCAAACCTGTATTAATTTCTTCTGTTGAACACAGACAGTTGAATACCAGACAGCTGATGGTAGCCATTGACATCCATATTATTATTTCCTACAATGGGGACTAGCAACTGTTTGGTTTCCAACATTCTTCAAAATATATTTTATGCCCAACAGAAGAACTTTATTCAGGTTTAAAACAACTTGAGCGTGAATAATAGATGACAGAGTTTTCATTTTTGAGTGAACTATTCCTTTAATGTTAATAAAACAACAAAAGGCAAAGAGAAAATCACTCTTTAATACAGTAGCAGTAGTAATACAGTAAAAAGAATCAATGTAGGCCTATATTTTATAATGAAGTCTATGTAGTGTTTTTAATTTTACATTTATTCATTCAATCTCATACTTAAATGCTAATGTATAGCTCTGAGCTGCCAGTATAAATATTTATATACATTTATTTTATATTATACAATACACTAGGAATTTGTACAAGGGTTTTTAAAGTAAAATAAAGAAAGAGTATTGCAATAAAAAAAAAATTCTCCTTAACCTCTTTCTGTTCCTGTCGCTAAGAATAGAATAGCAAAAAAACTGATGTGACTAGCAATCAGAACCGAAACGAAACGAACCGAACCGAAAACCGTGGTTAAAAACCGAGGTATGTATTGAACCGTGGACTAACTGTATTGTTGCATCCCTACTAGCCAGACTTCAGTGATTCTGTGAGTGGATTCTGTATGTCCTTCGTCCTTCAGACCATTGTTAGGAACCGCTTGCTTAAATTGTTTTAACATCATCATTTTAGTCCGTCCATTACACGTTTGACATTTTAGCACTAATTTATTGACTTTACATTGTTATTTAATGATAAAAGGATCAATGCAAACCCGACATATTAGATATAATAGACCCAACAGCAAACTGTCTGAAAGGCACAGCTTTTCACGAGTTGTCAGCTCCAACACAAGTAGGGAGCACATTTAGCCCAGCACACAGCATTGTTTTGGATGTTCGACAATTTCCATCGCAAAATACAATAAATGACAATATATGTCATAAAAGCAGTTTTTTTTTTGTTTTGTACTTTTAGGTTTGGTGTTAAAAATGACACCAAATGTGTGAATGCTAAGCAAACCAGGACTAATTGTATCTTTTTTTTTTTTTTTGGTCCGGACCAAACACACCCTTAAAGATTATTGTGAAAATTCTTGTTTCTTTTCTTGTTTTGTTTTTTGCTAACATTATAACTATGTAAAATCATATAGACAGATGTCTTCCTCACTGAGGTTGTGTTCTGTAAGAGTTTGGTAAGTGAGCTAATGGGGTCGTGCATGTCACGCAGAAAACACTCTCTGGGAAAAAAATTGCTCAAACTGAAATGTTAGGAGCTGATTTTTTTTTCAACCCACTGACCCACTTTTCAATTGTTCTCTGCACCAGACAATAGAGACAAATGGTTTCATAAGTAGTACACAATACCTGTGTGTTATTCAACATTACAGTTGTGCAGGACTGTGAAGGGATTGTTTGGGTGTGTTTGTGTGTGTGCCATGTCTCTATGCAGCCTCCCTGTATTGTCCCCTGTAATATTGAAACAGCGACAAGTTCTCTCACTCTCTCTCTCTCACTCTCTCACACACACACACACACACACACACACACACACACACACACACACACACACACACACACACACACACACACACACACACACACACACACACACACACACACACACACACACACACACACACACACACACACACACACACACACACACACACACACACACACACACACACACACACACACACACACACACACAAACTCAAGTTGCCCTCTCATTGGCTCTGATTGTGCGTAAGACCCCAAGGCTGTGAAACCATGAGTGGTTTCACTGATTCAATGCTCAATCAATGGCATACGCGAAGCTCATCCTTACAGCAGAATGAAAGAATGAGTAGCAGTCTGTAAAAGATTCAACTCACAACCTGTGTTGTCTTCTGTGATTAACCTGGGATGTTGTCTCACAGATGAAATCTAATGGCTACAGATGTTCTGGGTTAAATACAAGTACATCTTTGACATGCTGTCAGTTACCACACACAAAAAAAAACCTTTAACTTGTCCCTCAGTTTATTAAAGGGATAGTTCAATGAAAACGCTGTCATTATTTACTCTAAGTTGCTCCAAACAAATGTCTAAATGTCTTGGTTCTGCTGTACACAAAGGAAGATATTTGGAAGAATGTTTGTAACCAAGCAAATCTCGCCCCCTTGTAAAGGGCTTTTTACAACTAGCAAATTTAATTCAGAACCTGTTTTTCACATACTAGAGCAGATAAAAGGATGTGTTTAGACACCTTTACAATTCAAATACACATTTCTGTTCTTTTCTGTTAGTAAAATTTGTTTTACTGTGTTAACAAAATTTGGGCAGGATTTTCAAACCTAATGCATTGACTTCCACTATATACACTATATTGACAAAAGTTTTGGGACTCCTGCCTTTACATGCACATGAACTTTAATGACATCCCATTCTTAATCAGTAGGGTTTAATATGGAGTTGGCCCACCCTTTTGCAGCTATAACAGCTTCAACTCTTCTGGGAAGGCTTTCCACAAGGTTTAGTAGTGTGTTTATGGGAATTTTTGACCATTCTTCTAGAAGTGCATTTGTGAGGCCAGGCACTGATGTTGGGCAAGAAGGCCTGGCCCGCAGTCTCCATTCTAATTCATTCCAAAGGTGTTCTATTGGGTTGAGGTCAGGACTCTGTTCAGGCAAGACACGTTCCTCCACACCAAACTCGCTCATCCATGTCTTCATGGACCTTGCTTTGTGCACTGGTGTGCAGTCATGTTGGAACAGGAAGGGGTCATCCCCAAACTGTTCCCACAAAGTTGGGGGCATGAAATTGTCCAAAATGTCTTGGTATGCTGAAGGATTAAGAGTTCCTTTCACTGGAACTAAGGGGCCAAGCCCAATCCCTGAAAAACAACTCCACACCACAATCCCCCCTCCACCTAACTTTACACTTGGCACAATGCAGTCAGGCAAGTACCGTTCTCCTGGCAACAGCCAACCCCAGACTCGTCCATCGGAATACCAGACAGAGAAGTGTGATTCGTCACTCCAGAGAACACAGTCCAGTGGCGGCGTGCTTTACACCACTGCATCCGACGCTTTGCACTGCATTTGGTGATATAAGGCTTGGATGCAGCTGCTCGGCCATGGAAACCCATTCCATGAGGCTCTCCACGCACTGTTCTTGAGCTAATCTGAAGGCCACACAAAGTTTGGAGGTCTGTAGCTATTGACTCTGTAAAAAGTCGGCGACTTCTGCGCACTGTGCGCTTCAGCATGCGCTGACCCCGGTCTGTGATTTTTGTTCCCAATTGCTTCCACTTTGTTATGATACCGCTAACAGTTGACCGTGGAATATTTGATAGTGAGGAAATTTCAAGAATGGACTTGTTGCACAGGTGACAACCTATCACGGTACCACTCTTGAATTCACTGAGCTCCTGAGAGCGACCCATTCTTTCACAAATGTTTGTAGAAGCAGTATGCATGCCTAGGTGCTTGATTTTATACACATATGGCCATGGAAGTTATTGGAACGCCTCAATTCAATGATTTGGAAGGTGTCCCAATACTTTTGGCAATATAAGGGAAAATTCTAAACCATTTTCAGTGGTAATCAATGGCATGCCATGTATCTTGAAAAGCTTAACCCAGAATGTTGCTTTAAATGAAGTTGTAATCTTTAGTATTTATGATCACACTGTCTCTTTTCAACCGAACACTGTAGAATTGGATCCAAAAGTATCCTCACATGCTCTCTCCTGAACTTTTCCTTGAATTGCGCTTTTGCCTTTATTGCTGTGATCAGCATCTTTTTCGTGGAGGAGATTGGCGGCGCACCACAAAGTGGACAAGAGAAACTGGAGGGCAGATTAATCAGGGAACATCAAAGAGAGCGACAGGGCAAAGGGAGGGAATGGGGCAAAAGATGAATGGAGACCAGCCGCCTGTTTTTTTTCTTCTTCTTCTTCTGTGCCATCCCTCAGTGCATCAGTTGGCAATAGGATGACAAAACCATTGTGCAGGGCCCACATAGAACGCCTGGAACACACTGTCGGCTCCTGTTTTTATTCTGCGTGCCAAAAGAGGAGGAGAACGTGAGATGGGGAGACTCTTGCTCTTGAAGTCCATCTTTCCTCTTGATATTTTCATCTCTGTCCTTTTATCTGTTTCCTTTTTTTTTTGGAGTATTTTAAAACATTGTTCAACTCTTAAATATTGCGCACCCTCTGATGCCTGTTCATTCTTAAATTGTTCTTCTGACCAACACCCACATTTTGTCTCTTATGCCACTGTATTTCAAAAGAGGTCTTTCTCTCTTAGTTGCTCTCTTTTACACACACACACACATACATACTGTGTAGGCCTTGTGTGAAGCACTTTGAAAGTAGCCTGCCGCTCTGCCTGCCCTTTCTGTGTTCGGTTGCTCAGTTGGCTCAAAGATGACTCCAATTTGGGTCTCTCATCCTGACTGCAGACTCAGCACACGTACGTTACACAGTGTTCCTGTCTTGTCCTTTAGTTGGACTCGCTAATCTCTCCACACTTCTTCACAAAGAGTCCACATCAAAGAGACGCTACCAACCTGATACCATGTGACAGCTTAAAATTATCATTAATTAGCACTGATGCATTGAAGTGCATATCTGGCTGTGCATTCGCTCCTTTATGTTTCACGTTGTTCTGATTGTCATGTCCTGCCTTATTTGAGGGAAGAACAGTTATTCAATTGTCATGTGCCGTTATTTCATGAATCAGGCCACTAATCCTCACTTGTCTCATCTCACACTTGACACACTTAGATGTGTATTAAAGGGATAGTTCACCCAAAAATGTCAGACCAATTAGACCATGATTTACTCGACCTCAAGTCAGGTGAGTAACTTCAGTGAATGGTTATGTAGTTTTTGAAGTCCGTAAAAGTGCATCTATCCATCATATAACTGCTCCACACGGCTCTGGGGTTAATAAAGGCCTTTTGAAGCAAAGGGGCGCGTTTGTGTAAGAACATTTTGTAATGAATGAAGACCAAGTTCCAGTGGTCCTGCTCCTAGAGGTTCTGCACACCTGAACCCGAGTTTGGACACCCCTGCTCTGGCTTTACATCCATCATTTCTCTCTGCAGATGATGAGGTTGTGGTGTGTGTGACAGTGTGTGAAACACATGGCCAAAATTAGCAAAATGGACAGTATATGAGCCCTTTACAATGTTAAAAGAAAAAAGTGAAATGAAGTCATGGGATAGCTTTAATATTCATAAAGTACATCAAGTAATTTGTAATTCCCATACATAAAGTAATGATAAAAATGGATCATAAATTCAGTAGAGAAGAGGAGTATCCTTAACTGAACAGAGCTGGTCACACCTGTGCCCGGTACACATTGTATGATTTTGGGCTGTCCCCAGTGTTGCCAAGTCTGCGGTTTTCCCGCGGAATTGGGCTAGTTGCCGCGGAGTGTTTTTCATGTCCACGGGTTGAAGCGACCCCAATTATATGATATTTAGAATGCAAATTTTAGCAGGCAACCCTGCCACAAAAACACATATTTTACCCCCCCAAACAAGATTTTTTTCGGAGAACCCCCCCTCCCGCAACGTTATTGGGCTGGTTAGGGCTAGTTTTGAGGAGCAATTTGGCGGGTTTTGTTAAGAAAACCTGGCAACCCTGGCTGTCCCAGATGAAAGATGACCAATCATGGCGATTTTTGTGGTCGTGACTGCTAAATGGTGGTTCTTCATCGTACAGTGAGAGAGGTTCAAAGATGGCCGTTGTGTCAGTCTTGCGACCAAAGATTGCCTGGGATAATTTTTTGACAGTGGCAGAAATTTAGCATTGAAATGGCGTATTGATCAACAATAAGCTACTTACTTCAAATTAGCATGACAAGTTGGCCTCTTTTCATGACCGCGTCCATATTCTCCTCTTTCACTCTCTTTTTATTCAGTGCACATAAAAAACACAAGTGCAATTCATCATGCTCTATTTGTTTACCAGTAGCGAATAATGTTTTATTCTTCAATGCTAAGTTGCACCGTAGCCTACAATTCATAGGTGTCATCATTGTACAGTCTACATGCATGTTGTACCCAGGTTTATTAGATCCATGTCATACAGTGTGATTTGTAATGATCGTATAGGATGTTGCAGGCATTAGATGTTCTGCTAAACTAAAAAGAGAAAAAAATAAATGTTTGGTTGGAAACAAGTTACAATTTGCAAGTTAAAATTTACAGTCATTTTAAGAAAGAAAAGTTTACCTGTTGAGAGTGTTGACAGTTGTATAGTTGAGCTCCAGAAAATCAGTAATAAGGTGGCTTTGACAGTTACAAATTTGAAAAACAAAAAGGCGGAAAAAAATAACTCTAAGAGAACCATTTCAGCATAAACAGGGTTCTTCCGGAAAATACGGTTCCAAATAAAACTGTTTCTACAAGTAAAAAACATTTAAAGAACCATCTTTTTTTGGAGTGTACTGTCTGAATGTCACAGCAGAAATTGAGACGTTTTTCCAATCTTTGCTGTCCAAGTTTGGACAGCCATGCAAATTATAGCCTCAGTTTGCTGTTCTGGCTCCGGTGTGGACTTCTGCAGCCCATCTGCTTCAAGGTTCGACATTTAGTGCGTTCAGAGATGCTCTTCTGCGCTCTTTTGACCTTGGTGGTAGAGGAGAATGGCCAGATTGGTTCAAGCTGACTTGAGTTACTGTTGCCTTTCTATCAGCTTGAACCAGTCTGACCACTGGCATCAACATTTTCGCCCACACAACTGGAATAAATCATGTAAAACTGGAAGAGTAAGGGGGCCTTGAAATATTGTTGAGGATTGGTGGGCATTTGAGTCAAAAAGGTTAAGAACCACTGTCAAGAACTATAGTTGATTGTTAACATTCATAATGTAAAAATAATTTGTTATGATTCATCTATTAGTTATTGTAAGGGAGCAGTTTATTGTACCATCAACACATAGTATGTTTATTTTATTTGCATTTATTTGATTTAGATGCAGCCCAACCAAATGCATGCTTTCTTCCAAATGTAAAGTTATCAAGCAATTCCCATGAAACAAAAAGAGCAGTTAGACATTCCTACAGTATACATGATTCATTCATAGTGTTACATATGCAGAGCTCAAATTAGATTTTGATCTATGAACTTTTAAAAAAGGACAAATATGGGGTTGACATTGAACTTGATTTTGCTTTTTGAAATGTCACTGAAATTGTTTTGGAAAGAAACGAATTAGGAAGCAAAACAAACTTTTCTACGAATCTTCAGTCAGGAACGAGTAAACAAACGATGAGCTGTTGTTTTTTAATGTTGTATGTATTTATGCAATGAGGTTAAGCTGAGCTGAGAAAGATGCAATAATCTGAACTGACAATATTTTAATGGAGCACATAAAAGCGTGAAAGTGATCAAGGAGGTCGGCGTGCCTGTGATCGCCACATTCGCTGGCTTTGAACTCTCAGGGAGGAGCACAATGCTCTCATTCAGAGATTGGCTGAATGACAGATGCTCCCTCTCTCTGTCTCTCGCCCTCACTCTCTCACCCCCCTCCTCTCTGTCTCTCTCTAATGTTAATGAATTCAAACAACCCGCCCCCCTACCCATCCAGCGCTCTTTCTCTTTCGCTCTTTTTCTCTCACCACAGAACTAAACCATTTCCAGCCTTGGCAAGTTCCTCGTGATTTGCTCTCATCGTCTTAATGAATTCAACTGGGAGTGCATTGGCCCTGATGCCCACCCCCTTAGAGAGTGGTCCAGTGGTCTTGCATATATCTGCAGGGCTGCTCCATGCTCTTTCATTGTTCCTCCGGCTTCTGTCACTAACAGATACTCCGAGAGGGAGTGTGGGAGAAAGCTAAGCCAGTTTGGACGTAGGAGACACTCGTTCTGCACAGACGCCCCTCAATGCAAAAGGAGTTGAATCCAATCCTTGAAAAGTGGAACTTCTTAAGGTTGTTAGAAAATACGCTTTTCTCTTGGAAGACTCACCTGTGGACAGGTGAAGTGAAGTCATGGGTGTGATGTCACTGCTGCTGCTGACAGTGATTGGCTGGTGTGGTGGAGCGCCACCGGTGAGAGAGGTGTACAGAATGCCACAGAGCTCGCTCAAAGGTAGGCCACATATCCAGACATTTGGTTGTTTCTCACTGTGGCATCTAACCAATCTAATAGTTATGTGTAGCAGTTTGCAAGAGTTGCAAAGGCAGAACTTCTCTGAAAATTTAGTACACATAACCAAAAGTTGAAAAGCCTTTCCGTTAATGTACGAATTTTGTTAGCAGAGATGCCAGAGCTCCAGCTTGCTATGACTTTTGCCATTGAGTTTCTCTAAATCGTTATAAGCATACGTCATATTCAAAAGACTACTTCTCTGTACTAGCTCGTACTTTCTGGCAAACTTGAACATTATACTTGAACAAATTATCTTTTTAGGATGAATCGCATGTTTGTAGAATTCTTTACCTCTGTTGCATTGAATAAAAGCATCTGCTAAATATGATTTGCATGTCAAAATGCATAAGCTTTACATATTGATTTAAATGTTATATCCTTTCTTAGAGATATAAGATCCCCGATCTTTATACACAGATCTAATACACTGAGATTGTCATATTGACTGAACACTACTACTCTCAGAAAAAAAGGTACAAATGCTGTCACTGGGCCAGCTTTTCAAAAGTTACACTTTTGTTTCTTTTAGGTACAAATATGCACCCTTTAGATACAAAAAAGTACCTTTTGAAAAGGTACCCTCCCAGTGACAGTCTTTTTTAACCTTAATGAAGTCATGAAGTACATTTATTTTGTTCACAGCATAATGTGAAGTATCAAAATGTTTTGTTGGTAATAATCAGTCCTCTAGTCTTGTGTGCTGTCACAGTGAGACTGTGTTCAGGAGTTTAGCGTAGTCACCATAGAGGCCATAGTTCAGGCCGTTAATTAAGGTCTCAATCAGCTTTGAAGTCTCTCTCTCTCTCTGGGATATAGAGAAGAGGAGACGGCTGAATGATGTTCGGTGTGTTTGAACTGTGCCTTCAGCACTGCTTTAGGCATGAGTTTGCTCGCTTGTCCAGATGGAAACACCATGACTGATAAAATACCCCACACATCACAGCCAGTAATGTGTTGAGCGATTCCCAATGGATTCGTTTTACTGAAGAAATCTATTTTACACTGTTTGTTTTCAGTGCAGATGTTTCCTATTCTCTCTGCCTTTTTGTTTTTGTTTGTATTTGTATATTTGACCATTTTATTGTTGATGTAAATATGATTCAATTTTTGTTCCCCAAAGAACCTTTCAGTGAACAGTTCCCAAAATATTTTTTTTTCCCTATAGAGTGAAGAACATTTTAAAAATCCACTATAAAAAACCTTTTGCGGGATGGAAAGGTTCAATGAAAGTTAAAGGTTCTTCATGCACCATTAATGCCAGTAAAGAACCTTTATTTTTAAGAGTGATGCCATCTCTGACTTCCATAAAGACCATATTGATTTGCTTTATGTGAGTGTTGGTGGTTTTATACTCACTTTTCCTACATATCTTTCTATAGCGCTGTCTGATAGAGGAACAGTAGTGATGGAGGCCGCTCTGTCCCGCGCTCTGTCTGCCGTAGATGCTGCCGTGTCGGACCGCAGCAAGGCTGAGGCAGGCTGCAGAGGGTGTGTGCCCTGTCTGTTTCAGGACTGTGGACAGCGAAAAGGCGCCTGTGGTAAGCTTGAATACACACATGCTTCATTTCAAGGGCTCTTTGACTTTAAGTGCTGATGATAATGATGGTGCTGGTAATTCCGTAGCGTCTCCAGAGGACATGCAGTCGGAGCCAAGTTGCGAGGTCATCTCTCGCGCTCAGAAGGAAGCTGATGAAGGCGAGAGGAGCTGGATGCTGAGTCAGGCCTGTGGCTTCTACAAACGCCGTTGCACAGCTGCACAGGTGAACAAAGACATGTGCGTCAGAGTCATGGGAGAGAGCTGCAGTTCTCGTGTCCTGCAGTGCAGTCTGCTCAACACCATGCAGAACCTGGAGCCGGCCACACAGACCACAGCACAGGGTAAAGACAAATGTCTTTTGAAATATAAAAAAGTGCATTGTATTACGTAAGCATACTGCAAACATTCAAATCTTATTCCTAAAAACACAAGTTTTTTTTCGTTTAACTTAATTGTGTTGATTATGTAAAACTACACTACCAGTCAAACCTTTTGCTGCTTAATATTTTTCTGTAAACCGTACAGCAATGGTGCATTAAATTGGTCAAAAACCAGTGTAAAGTCATTTATGTTACAAAAATATTTCTATTTTAAATAAATTCTGTTCTTTTGAACTTTCAATTCATCAAGGAATCCTGAAAAAATGTTCATTGATTCTACAAAAATATTAAGCAGCGAAAGCTGTTTTCAACATTGATAATAAGAAATGTTTCTTGTGCACCAAATCAACATAGTAAAATGATCTCTGAAGGATCATGTGACGCTAAAAATTCAGCTTAAATATCACAGGACTACATTTCAACACTATATTAAATATTAAGTATGTTAAAGCTACACTGTGTAACTTTTTTAGTCTATTCTTAGTTAAAAACACTTAGTTCTTTCAAAAATATATGTGCTCATTAATGTATATTTACTTCTTTCAAGTAATAAAGTATTCCCGTAAGTTTATAATATGCCATTGAAAATACATAAGGTAATGGGATCTAACAGTGGTCGCCATGTTGCCCCTCCATCTTGAAAGTACATTAGCCAAAGAGGGACATACCCGTAAATTCAAGCTTCGCCTTTCGCGTTTTAACCGGTTTTAATACTGATGGCACTGTACAAAATTCTCTGCCTCACGCATGTGCGCGTCAACTTGTTCAGACTTGTCTGGTGCATGTGCAGAGAGTTTTCATCTCAGCAGCGTCCAGTAACAGAGTTATACGGAGTTTTCCTGGCTTGTTTATTCCTCAAAAGTCTGTTTTTCCTTGTGTGGTATTTCTGTGCGTTAATAACTCCGTAAGTAATAATAGTTATTGTCATTGTAGATGTGTTTCAGAGTGTGTCATCGCGTAATTCAGTTGATGTCACCTCAGAAGTATTTTTGTGTCAACATACAATAGCGTAATGCTCACCTATTTGAATAATCATTCAGTTATTTTGTTATCAACAATGTTTATTCGTTTTTTAAATATATACGCTTGTAATGTATGTTGATGGAAATATGTATCAGGTCTGATCGGCATATTAACAATTGTTATACAGAGCGCACTGCAGTGCTAACGTTAAAGCGCCGCACACACTTTTGTAACCGGACACCGCTTGTTAGCAGCGGCAGCTCCGCTCCTTTTAATGCAGCTGCATTTAGCGCCTATATATGGTACAATAAGCTCTGGTTTACGGTTACATTATACAAATATAACTTACAAGTATAGTTATACAGTTCTTAACTGTGTATGTATATTTACCATCCTTATTTGTTCTCTCACAGAAACCACATTTATGTACATATCCACGCAAACCTGTTTATGCCTTGCAATTGGATGACTGAATAAATATTACTATCATCAAAGTTCACTCTGGATTAGCTGCAGTTCTTTCTAGCCGAATAATTAGGCCAGTTGATTTCCAACCATCCCACTGCGCACAGAATATCCCACAGGCACCGTGTCGAATGTGGACGAGGTCGAACTGGAAGCCATGTTAATCTTGGACTAAATCGGCCACCGTAGGAGTTGAAACGAAATCGGAATTGAGAGGAACAGAAACTTAAATTCCCTGGATGGTCATATACCTTTTCACCACTAGATGGGGGAAAATATCACACAGTGTAGCTTTAAAGCAGCACTAGGTAGGTTTTGCTCTCTGGGTCCCCCTACAGTTGGGAAACAGTATTGTCCTCTACTACTGTCGTAAACTGTCATCCTACATCAGGGGATGCATCGCACGTGCATTTGTTGACATGACAACCATGATAGCCCTGAACACTGCTGGAGGAGTTCATATGCAGGTGTTCTGCTTGCGTCGCGTGTGAAATATCTTCATCCCATGTACAGTGGCATATGTTTCAGCATGTCATATGAATATAATTTCATGGGTTTTATTTTTTTCAAACGCCAAATGATCGCGATGCTCACGTTTACAAGCCAGCGTCATTATAGTAGCCTAGTCTATTGGTTACCGTTTTACAGAATCTATGATAGCCTACTTCAATTCAATGTTTGAGTAGTAGGTAATAACCATATATCGTCAATATTATAATATCAAGCTACCATAGATGAATCTGCAAATTTGAAAAATCAATTTGCATTAGCTTGAGGCAAGACAAATAAACAAATATCACAGACATGTTAAGTATCCTAAAATATGATTTTGTACGTCTTATGTATTTACTTGCAAGAATGTAGCCCCTCCTCCTTCAGCTCACGCCAACGAGCAAACGCTGGCCCAATGTTGATCCTCGTCCTGCCTTTAATCCGATCAATTCCTCTTTTTGCTTTCCTCCGACAAAACCTTTGCTTTCTTATTTTTCTGTGCTGCTTCGGCCATGACTATAACATTCGGCAAACAAACGATAGTTTGGCTCGCATGTCCGAATTTAAGGAAGTGGGGGTGGTGGTGGAAGTGACGTATATGCCGTAAAGCAGTCGAATTTTGTAGTTCTTTTTGTTCTCGGGTTACTACCCGAAACCCAAAGTTTAAAAGTACGATTAAAAACGATACAGACCCCATCAGGCTATGGCAGACGTGTAATTCAACCTATTGTAAGTCGATGTATCATCACAAGAGTCTTGAAAATATATTATAAAGGTTGAAAAGTTACCTAGTGCTGCTTTAAAATAGAAAATAGTTATTTTAAATTTATAAGAATTTTTGTCATTTTTCTTTTGATTGAATAAATGCAGCCTTGGTGAGCATGAAAGACTTCTTTCAAAGACATTCAAAAATCCGAATGATTCTTTGCACTGGTAGTGTACATATTATTAATGAATTCATACAATAATTAAAAAAACTGACACTATATTACCCATTAAGGTTATGTTATATTCTAATCATCTTTGATGTATCTTTGATGTAGCTGTGTGTGGCCAACGTTTCTCTGTCACACAAAACCTGACACAGCCTCGCCCTCGTATCATGGGGGGATCTCCTGCACCTCTGGGCAGCTGGCCATGGCTGGTGAACCTGCAGCTGGACGGGGCTCTGATGTGTGGGGGCGTGCTGGTGGACAGCTCTTGGGTCCTCACTGCCGCCCACTGCTTTGCTGGGTAAGAGCACAAATTACATATCTCATGTGAGGTGTGTTGCCTTTCCACGTCCAAATCTTTGCAATCTTTAAAGGGTTAGGTCACCCAAAAATGAAAAGTCTGTCATCATTTACTCACCCTCAAGTTGTTCCCATTAGTTTCTATATTATATATATATATATATATATATGAATGAACATTGTCTTTTACCATATTGTTGGTGGCCCTATTTTAGGAAAAGGGTTATACATTGTCTTATTGCTTTGTTTGTAAATGTACTCAAATGGTTTGTGAACGTACAAAATGTATCTACCCCAAATAGGAGCCGCAGTGAGAGTTACTGGACAGCTGTAGTGGGAGAGTTTGACCTCACAAAAACTGACCCTGATGAGCAGATCATGAAAGTCAATCGCATCATCACTCATCCGAAGGTAAATCCATCAAAAATGCAACCAGTCATATATTCGACCTATTAATTTATCCTTATTCATTTATCCTATATACTGATGAGCCAAAACATTATCACATGTAAAGCAAATATCATTGGTCATCTCCAAACAAGGCCACGTATTAAAGTCTGGGTAGATTAGATGGTAAGTAAACACTCAGTTCTCGTTATCAACTGGTTTGGATGCTGGAGAAATGGACAGGAATAAAGATTGGAGCACATTTCACAAGGGCCAAGTTGTTATGGCAAGGCGACTGGGTCAGAGTATCTCTGTAACATCAAAGCTTGTGGGTTTCTCCCAGTCAGCAGTGGTGAGAATTTACCAACACTGGTCTGAGGAGGGACAAACCACAAACTGGTGGTGACAGGGTGTTGGGTGTCCAAGGCCCATCAATGTTTCCATGTGGTTCGAGCCAACAAAAGTTCTACTGTGGCACAAGTCACACAAAATTTTAATGATGGTTATGGGATGTCACACTCAAAAGAGTCTGTGTAGACACAGACCAATCAAAGTGCATATGATGACACTACAATGACCGTCGGAACTGGACCTTGGAGCAGTGGAAGAAAATCGCCTGGTCTGATGAGTCCCATTTTCATTTATATCACGTGGCCGGCCGTGTATGTGTGCGGCATTTTCCTAGGGAAGTGATGACACAAGGATGCACTATGTGACGACGACAAGCCGGTGGAGGAAGTGTGATGCTCGGGCAATGTTCTGCTGGGAAACCCTGGGTCTGGCCATTCATGTGGGCGTGAATTTGACACGTGCCACCTACATAAACATTGTTGCAGTCCAGGTACAACCCTTCTTTACCTGGTGGAAGTGGCCTCGTTCAGAAGGATAACACACCCTGCCACACATTATTCAGGAATGGTTTGAGGAAGATTTTGCGCTGGCCTCCAAATTACCCAGAACCTAATCAAATCGAGCATCTGTGAGATATGCTGAACACACAAATTTTGAAACACGGTGGCTCCAACTACAGGATCTGCTGCTAACATCAAATACCACAGGACACCTTCAGGAGTCTTGTGGAGTCCAAGCCTCTGCAGGTCGGGCTGTTTTGGCAGCACGTGGAGCATATTAGGCATAATATCATAGCATAATCATATGATAATGTTTTGGCTCATCTGTGTATTTATGCTTTTTGTTTATTTTTTTTTATAAATAAATACATTCATACAGTCTCGTATGTGTCCAATCCTTATCTCTTTTTGCAGTTTAACCCAAAGACTTTCAATAACGACATTGCTCTGGTGGAGCTGAGTTCTCCAGTAATTCTGTCTGAACAGGTCACACCTGTC
Source organism: Gobio gobio (assembly GCF_949357685.1). NCBI lineage: Eukaryota > Metazoa > Chordata > Actinopteri > Cypriniformes > Gobionidae > Gobio > Gobio gobio. The sequence continues at coordinate 48,250,487 of NC_137102.1, forward strand.
TGCTTGCCCTCTGACCTCGATCCACCGACTGGCACACCCTGTTTGGTGGCCGGCTGGGGCTCTCTGTATGAGGGTAAGAGAATATGCTGCTGAAGATTGTATTAGCAAAAGAGCACACAATGTTGCCTTAAAATTATATAAAGTGTTTTTTCTTTATATGTTTGTCTTGATTCTCTGTATGTGTGTAGACGGTCCCTCTGCAGATGTGGTGATGGAGGCGAAGGTGCCCCTCCTCTCTCAGACCACCTGTCGCAGCGCTCTGGGGAAGGAGCTGCTCACTAACACCATGTTCTGCGCTGGGTACCTATCTGGGGGCGTTGATTCATGCCAGGTATTGCCACATTGTCATACAAGCCTGCATTATGAACACCACACCTGATGACGAAATATAATATGTCGCTGTCAGATGGAAACCTTATATGGTCAAAACCTCCTTGCAGTTTTAATATAATTAAACAATGTGTTGTCAAAGTTGATATTGTGGATTTATATATGGTCGGATACTTACATGTGTCATTATATTATTAACATTTGACCAAAATCAAGCTCAGATGGAGGCTTTCGACCAGTGAATGTTGGATATACACTCACCTAAAGGATTATTAGGAACACCTGTTCAATTTCTCATTAATGCAATTATCTAAACAACCAATGACATGACAGTTGCTTCAATGCATTTAGGGGTGTGGTCCTGGTCAAGACAATATCCTGAACTCCAAACTGAATGTCAGAATGGGAAAGAAAGGTGATTTAAGCAATTTTGAGCGTGGCATGGTTGTTGGTGCCAGACGGGCCGGTCTGAGTATTTAACAATCTGCTCAGTTACTGGGATTTTCACGCACAACCATTTCTAGGGTTTAAAAAGAATGGTGTGAAAAGGGAAAAACATCCAGTATGCGGCAGTCCTGTGGGCGAAAATGCCTTGTTGATGCTAGAGGTCAGAGGAGAATGGGCCGACTGATTCAAGCTGATAGAAGAGCAACTTTGACTGAAATAACCACTCGTTACAACCGAGGTATGCAGCAAAGCATTTGTGAAGCCACAACACGCACAACCTTGAGGCGGATGGGCTACAACAGCAGAAGACCCCACCGCTCATCTTCACTACAAATAGGAAAAAGAGGCTACAATTTGCACGAGCTCACAAAAATTGGACAGTAGAAGACTGGAAAAATGTTGCCGGGTCTGATGAGTCTCGATTTCTGTTGAGACATTCAGATGGTAGAGTCAGAATTTGGTGTAAACAGAATGAGAACATGGATCCATCATGCCTTGTTACCACTGTGCAGGCTGATGGTGGTGGTGTAATGGTGTGGGGGATGTTTTCTTGGCACACTTTAGGCCCCTTTGTGCCAGTTGGGCATCGTTTAAATGCCACGGCCTACCTGAGCATTGTTTCTGAAATTCTGACCATGTCATTCCTTTATGACCACCATGTACCCATCCTCTGATGGCTACTTCCAGCAGGATAATGCACCATGTCACAAAGCTCGAATCATTTCAAATTGGTTTCTTGAACATGACAATGAGTTCACTGAACTAAAATGGCCCCCACAGTCACCAGATCTCAACCCAATAGAGCATCTTTGGGATGTGGTGGAACGGGAGCTTCGTGCCCTGGATGTGCATCCCACAAATCTCCATCAACTGCAAGATGCTATCCTATCAATATGGGCCAACATTTCTAAAGAATACTTTCAGCACCTTGTTGAATCAATGCCACGTAGAATTAAGGCAGTTCTGAAGGCGAAAGTGGGTAAAACACAGTATTAGTATGGTGTTCCTAATAATCCTTTAGGTGAGTGAATACGTGTTTTGTCCATCATTAGAACAGCCGCATCTGAGGCAGTAAGTGTGTCATGTTACGTTTTCATCAACTTACTGGTTATAAAGTTTATTGTAGCTATGTAGCTATTATAGTCATTCTTTTTTTTTCCCAGAATGGCTATACAGCTGAATAAAATTATGCTGCATTATTTTCCTGTTTAACACTGTAAAGCTGCTTTGAAACAATCTACATTGTTAAAAGCGCTATATAAATAAAGTTGACTTGACTTGACTATGTGGGCAAAATATTTGGCCAAAATCTCGTGTTATAAAAGATGAAGTGCTACACACAGGCTATTTAAGAGGCTATGGGCTATGGCAAATGCTACACTCTTCTCTGCTCCTCAAATACATAAAACATTATATATATAGGACATTTCTTTACCTTTGCAAACAAGCATAGACATCCAAAATGTGTGCGGCACTTCATTCACGATAGAGGTGGGTGGAGTTAAGAGGTTTGACCAACAGTTTGAGGATCCAATGAATTTACGAGGTTTAGTCACAAGCTCTTCTCTTTTTAATACATTTCATTGGTTACACATTTTCACAACCCACAGACGGATGTAAAGTGTGACCCTATATAAATGATTTATGAAAAAAATAAAAATGAAGAAATATGGAGATATGAGGTTTCTGCCCGACAGCGATGATATCCGCTTTATAAACATTGCATCTGATTATTAATAATCTGACTTGAATGGGTCTCTTTGCATGTGTACAGGGTGATTCTGGAGGACCGTTGATCTTCCAGGACCGTTTATCAGGGCGGTTTCAGCTGTTTGGCATCACCTCTTGGGGTGATGGCTGTGGAGAGAGGGGAAAGCCTGGCGTTTACACACGGGTCACCGCCTTCTCTGATTGGGTCATGACAGAGATACAGAGTGAGTTACTTAACACTATGAAACAAAGAATATCTCCACCACCATGGGTTCGAACCCTCCCACACTTTCTGCTCAGTGAAAAGCCATGAATTCTGCAAAAGCTCTTTACATTCCGTTTTCCAAATTCCAGAGTCCTTCGGCAGTCGAGAGCCCACATGTCCTGAGCTGCTTAAGACAACCGAGCTGTCTGAGGAACAGCAGATGTCAGAGTTCAGCACGCTCTGCCACTTCTACACACTATCCTGCTCTTCGACTCTCGACCCCTCTGCTTGCCAGCGTCTCGCTCAGGACAAATGCCAAAGCCGATTCAAGAAATGCCGTAAGTTATCGAGACATTTTCACTTGAAAAAATTTACATATTTACACAAAATTGACCTTCAATGAAGTGCTCATTTTTTTATAATTACTATTTTCCACATTTTGGAATAATAGGCAAGTCATCGATAAAATGAAATGAAACCGCAATGGAAATATGAGAATTATATAATCACCAAAAATCTGAAATAAAAAACTACCTATATTCTAGATGCCCCACTAGTTCTGTATCTTGACATGGTGAATTATGGGATGCTTTTTCATCATGAATGCTGGGCAATTGATGGCTTTTCATCTACGTATTTCTATAAAGTTAAATTCATGCATTAAAAAATATGAAATTAAACTGTACAGAAATTCATAGTATACTGTTTTAACTGTGTTTTTGATCACATAAATGCAGCCTTGGTGAGCGTTTAGCCTTTAATGAAATTAAAGAAAATGTTAAGATCATAAATTAAGTTATATCCAAACTTTGACTTGCATTCAAAAGTTTGGAATTGGTAAGATTTTTTTAAATGTTTATGTAAAGTTTCTTTGGCTCACCTATGCTACATTTTTGTGATAAAAAATACAGTAAAAACTGTAAACAGTATACTATTATTGCCATTTAAATAACATTGTCTGTTTTAAAGTTAAATTCCTGTGATGGCAAAGATGAATTTTCAGTTTCAGCAGCCATTACTTCAGTTTTCAGTGTCACATGATCCTTCAGAAATGATTTTAATATGCTGATTTGGTGCTCAGGAAACATTTCTTATTAATGTTGAAAACAGTATTGCTGCTTTTCAGGATTCTTTGATGAATAGAAAGTTCAACAGAACAGCATTTATTTGAAATATAATTTTTTTGTAACAATTTTAAAGTTTTTACTTTCACTTCACAATCAGTTTAATGCATTCTTTCTGAATAAAAGTCTAAATGTCTTTCTCTCTACAGAGTTGCATTCCTTTCTGCAGACTCTGCTGGACTTGCTTCAGAGGGCAGATGACTACATCAGAGATAAAGTCGATCTGACCTTCTTCACTCAGACTCTTCCTCAGTTGGTGGAGAATGTGTACAATTCTGCTCATATGCCACGAAGACGCAGAAATGCACTTGAAACAGGTAGAGCCATTAAAACGTTATACAATGTAAGGGTGCTTTCACGCTATCACTGCTCATCCGAGTTCGATTGACGTCAGAGTCGACTTCTGTTTGTCTGGATGATGTGAACGCTGTTTTCTGATCTCTGGTGTGCACCCACGAAACATCCCTGAGTTTGCCTGAAAAGGGTGATCTGGGTGATTCTTCTTGTGAACTTCAGTACAGTTCGCTGCAGATATGAATGCAATCTTTCTAAATCGCTTTCAGCTGCAGATTTAATGATGCAAACGCACTGCGGTTTGGACCCAAATAATATTGTGAACACAATCCAGCGGGGGCAGAGGGAAGGGGGAGCAATCGAACTTGTGTTCGGACTAGGCAATCGAACCAAGTGTGAAAGCACCCTAACTGTACAGCCAATAAGGACTCAACATATGCTTTTTCCAGAATGTATTCCATATTGTTATTCAAATACACTATTCTCTATATCGTTATTCTAACCACCATATTCTTCTCAAAGAGCAGGTAGGCCTGCCAGCACTATTTCAGCAAGTGGGCCCTCTGGTGGACGACTGGGAACGCTACCTCAGAGGCATTGCTGAAGATCTGGATCAACACAAAGAACTAAAGAACTCAAATAACCTGTCTCAGGAGCAACAACTCTTCACACAGGTAAACGTGTCTAATTACAGATCAAATGTGTCATACAGCAACATGTTTACTAGACTTTTTATGTTTTGTTTACTCTGAAATTATTTAATAAACTAAGATTACGCTACAATTCAAAAATTGGGGTCATTAAGATGCATTAAATTGACTAAAAATGACAGTTAATACCTTTTATAATTTTACAAAAGTAAGCAAAAACTATTCATCCAATTATCCTAATAAAGCAGCACAACTGTTTTCAACATCGATAATAATAAGTTATACAATCAGCATATTATAATGATTTCTGAAGGATCATTTGACACTGAAGACTGGAGTAATGATGCTGAAAATTCAGCTTTGCGCAAAGGAATAAAATACATTTTAAAATATATTAATATTTCACAATATTACTGTTTTTACTGTATAATCAAATAAATATAGCCTTGGTGTGCATAAGCGACTTCTATCAATAACATTAAAGAACATTACTGACCCCAAACTTTTGAACGGTAGTGTGAGTCTGGCATGATTCTTTTCGTATTTCAGAAGAGGAACAATCCTTTTACTAAAATTGTAAATGTTTTGATGAAAGTTTCAGGATGAGGACAGTGAAAAAGCACCTCTTCAGCAGCTCGACGGAGCGCTGCGCTCCTCCATTACTGCCCTGCGTTCCAAACTAGAATCATGGCGCATTCCTGTCATACCAGAATTGGACCACCAACTGTTTCAGAGGGATTTCACCATTCCCACCACTGAAAAACAACAACAGGATAATAGTGGCCGTTTGAGGGAGTCTGTAATGTCAGCTGACATTTGGACTTCTCTGATATATAAAGCTCTCAGAGAAAGCAGCACAGGAAGTGTCACAGGACATCAGGTTATAACAGAATCCCCTCGGAATGATATGGATACAACCTCCAGATCCGCAGAACCTTCGGGACAACCAATAAAGCTCAAGACCCTGGAACCTTCTGACTCCCAAAAACGCTCTGTCCCTACCCAGATGCCCCAGCTTCAACAGCCACTCTTTAAAAGTAAGAGGAAAACAGGATTATGCTTAATAACGAGAAATTTAGTAGCAAAATAAAGGGACAGAAAAACAGGAAACCTTGAAAAGTTCTTAAAAAAAAAAACTGAAATAATTAGAATTTAGAATATTAACCTACAACAGTCACCCTACCACAACAATGACAATTTAGACCGCTGTACAGCTCAAATAATACATATTTTAAACAAAGAATTTATGCAAGTGATTTAACAAAAATAAAAATTTGTATTCATTTATTTTTTTTACTGATGACTTGTTATTTTCTGTGGTAATTGACATTATGGGGGATTGGATTTCCCCCCCAATTTATACAGATTTTATTTTCCCAAGTACATTAATTTCATGCATGGAGATTGTAGCTTAGCTCTGCACAAACTAGCTTTAAGGTTTCTCTGTGGTTTTAGACCATAATAAAAGCTAGATGATTTATATAGAATAAAGAAAATATGACAATCATGAATATTAGTATTCACTGTTCATTTTATGTAAATAAAATTATTATTGTGATGATTATTACATTACTATTCAATACTCATTAAGTTTTTTATATTACAGTGTAGTAGTAATATTGCAGTAGTAATATTTCTTTATTGATTTGTCCAATTTTTTAAATAAAAAAAATATTATTTTGAATAATAACAACAAAACAACTATTAGTAGTAGTAGTAGAATAGCAGAGTGATGTTAAACCATGAATGTCCAATCTTATAAAAACCAAAATCCTCTTGTGTTGTTGTTTCAGAGCTCCTGCAGAGGAGAAAGAGAGACACGCGACTGATACGAGGAGCCAATGACAAAGGTACAGTTTCTCGTTTAATTAATATTTAGCGTTGTTTTTTTAATTTTCTCAAATAATAAAACAAGTTCTATCTGGCTTATTGTGTTATGGAACAGTTCAGCTGTGATTTGTAAAGGAATAAGGTTAATATTATAATTATATTATTAAGGAATATGGTGTTTTTAAGGGTTTGTTCTGTGTTTTGTAGTTTGCTCAGGAGTAACTGAATCAGCTCAGCTGGTCAGCACCGCCAAAGAGATGTACAACTGGATCCTGGCTGTTCCATCTAACAACATAAACATGATCTTCCAGGAGGTGTGTGTGTGTGTGGTTTGGGTATACCCTATGTTATACGGACAAAATGTCCCCACAAAGACAGCAATATCCACTTTGACAATGTCTGGGCGTTTTTTTTTTTTTGTTTCCATGGGGAAAACTCGTGCTTAGAAGTCATACTTAGTGATGTTTTTTTTGAACATCTAAAAATACAGTTTTCTGTGATTATACAGTTTCTGCAGTTACAGTATAAAAATCATTATGTCTATGGAATGTCCCCATAAAACATGAAAACAACGTGTGTGTGTGTATGTATTGCTTGACTTCATTTACAAGTTAAAACATACTATTTTCTTACAAACAGAAGTGTTTGTTTTGACAGACAGACATATTTACATGCAGTATATATTTACAATAGTATTAGATTATAGGTTTTACAAAAGTTTGGGGTTGGTAAGATTTTGTAATGTTGGAAGAAGTCTCTTATGCTCAGTAAGGCTGCAATTATTTGATCAGTAAAAGTAATATGAAATATTATGAGTTTAAAATAACTATTTTCTTTTTTTAATATACAGTACTTTAATGTAATTTATTCCTGCGATGGCAAAGGTGAATTGTCAGCATCATTATTATCACATGGTCCTTCAGAAGTCATTCTAATATGCTGATTTGGTGCTCAAGAAACATTTCTTATTGTAACCAATGTTGAAAAGAATTATTTTTGAAAGTATTTATTCGTGTGGAAACCATGGTAGATTTTCAGAAGAACAGCATTTAATTTGATATAATAATATTTTTGTCACTTTTGATCTATTTAATGCATCCTTGCTGAAAAAAGTATCAATGTTATGTTTGGTGTTGTATTTTAATTATTTATGTATATCTCATTGTGTGTGTTCTTCATCTCAGGTGCTGGTTGACCTAAATACTAAGAATGAACGTGGTTTGTACCAGTCACGGATCAAGGCCACTGTCGGTGGACGACCTTTGACCTTTTACAGCTTGGTGGGTTTGGAGAATGAGGCGTTTTACCGCAGCATGCCACGCATCATTGCCATTGCCATTGATGCCCTCAAAACATAAGAAACGCACACAGGATGAGCTGAAACGATACTTGAGCTGAAATGGAATCCCCGACACTTAGCATTGTTACATTCTAAACTCTAATGGAACATCATGTGCTGCTATGGAAATTACTGCATGGGACCGCTTTTCTAGAGTCATCACGGGACAGCTGACACTTTCCTGCAGGATGAAGGGTCTAAGTTGGTCACTGTACTCTGAGACTGGACTGACGCTAACTGTATGTTAACTTATTTCGCAAGGACAGAGGTTGATCCTCCTGTTCAAGCCACAAACTGTACAGATATTATATTTGATGTTTGTTATATATTTATTTGTATTACTTAGTATTTTTTATATTAAAACAAATAATTCAAAATGAAATGAAAAATGTAAC
>NC_137102.1:48263810-48301759 GCF_949357685.1 Gobio gobio
TTTTCTGAGTCAATGGGTTTGTTCTAAAGCTTTATTTAAAAATCCATCCATTGAGTGAACTAATCCAGTTCAGCACATGCAGATTGTCACAAAAAAAGTAATTACATTCTGGCAGAGTAAGTCCTTAATGGTACCACTGGTCTCTACATGATCATATTCTGCTACAGTACAAGTGCATTAAGTGTTAAAGTTACTGAGTGTCAGCTTGCCAGTGTTAAATTGGGTGTTAAATCCTTGTCGATTTACAGCATTACATAAAGCTTGCCATGTTTATAAACATGTATCTACTTTAGTAATAAAGAGATTGTTTTAATTGTGAAGGTGTAATGTGTGCATACACAGACCAACCAAGACTCAAGTTCAATAAGAAAAAAAGAACCCTATTGGATTCGTTTTCTCAGGCGCTTTGGTACATTTCTCAGATCAGAATTGAAATTCTCAAAACTACCTGTTCAATCTTGACATCATCGTGTCACTTGTGCACATCAAAAATGCAGTTTCTCATTTCTTTGAACAAGTTGCAAATGCTTTGGTACATCCATTTGCATGGATTGATTATTCTTACATTATCAATTGCTTATGTCACGTTGATCAAAATGTATTATAATGGGTCTCTGTTGAATAGTCTCACCCCCCACAACATTTAGGCATTAGTTCACAGCATAAGTCTTTACATGAAAAATGGTTGAACATAAGTTGTCATAAAATCAAGCATATTTCTATACATTTCCATTAGACTTTTTGGTTAGGTGGCATTTAAATTAATAATTTGATACAATGCACTTATTGTGTACATACTTACATTTTAAAAAATACCTGAATGTAATTACATCTGTAATTAATTTCTGTAGTTACATTTATAATTACACTGTTGACACTTCCCTTACACCTAACCCTACCCTAAACTTACCCACCACACCTGTCCCTAACTTTACCCGTATACACATCAATATCAGCAAAAGTGTTTTGCGATACGATATGAACACAATAAGTACATCGTACTTATTGTATGATGTAAGGACATGTAGTTAAGGCCACCTAATATAAAGTGGGAACAACTTTTTTTCTGAAGATATTTTTTTGTAATGTGGATGAGAATTTGTGGCCCAACAGACAGGAATGTCAGGTGTAGGAAGACTGCATTGTAATTCCTACAGCACTGCATGTACAGTTTTCCCTAAGGAGATTGTCCTATGCTCAAATTTTTTTTTCTTTCTTTGTGCTATGCAGTGCTGTCTTTTCCGTTTCTGTATCGCAATGACATGGTCTGTCAACAAATTACAGTACAAACAGTAAAAGCGCACATGTGAATCTTGTCCAGTCTCTTGCAATCAAACTCCGACATACACTAAGGTGTAACCTACAATTTACAATAATTGTCATCAAAACTTTAGCCATAGTTTACATCAGAACATCCCTCCACACAGTACACTGTTATATTGACAACATGACTAAGCAATTTGACGGTCTTATCCCGTACACAATGACACAAGGACTTATCATTCTGATGGCACTGACATGTTCATTGACACAGATATTTACTTTTGAGAGATGAACTAAGGATTTTGAGCGAGACTGGCTTCTGCAAGTAATCCATGGTGTTTTGCTATTTGTACGAATTGTTTTGAGAAATGCACTTAAGTTACTGTTTTTCAAATGTCGAGGATGATTCGAGAAATGTACCAAAGCGACTGAGAAAAACTATAAATACAGTAAGCCATTTAAAGGGATAGTTCACCCAAAAATAAAAATGTTGTCATCATTTACTCACCCTAGCTCTATGAGTTTTTTTTTCTTCTGTTGAACAGAAGAAAACATTTTTTTTTTTTAAAGAATGTTGGTAACCATACAGTTGACGGCACCCATTGACTTCCATTGTTGTTGTTTTTCCTACAATGAAAGTCAATGGGGCCCATCCACTGTCTGGTTACCAACATTCTTTAAAATATCCTTGTGTGTTCAACAGAAGAAAGAAACTCATACAGGTTTGGAACAACTTAAGAGTGAGTAAGTAATGACAAAATATTAATTTGTGGGTGAACTATCCCTTTAATGACCCATTAATGTTATTTGGACAGAAGTCACACTTAATACATATACCTATGAATGTCATTGCATTACATAATAAAGTTTCAATGGAAGTTGCATCAAGAACTGATCGAATACATTTTTTACTTTTTAAAGTGGTCTCAACATTTTTAGTAGATGTATGTTGTAGGTACAGTTTTTCATATTTTTATTTTTCATATATCCGCGAATGATATATTTGTTTTTGATAAATTACGATTACGAATGACAAATTGTGCTTGTGTTATCCTTTATATGCCACGTTTTGATATTTTGTTACATAATGCAAAGGCATTCAGGCATTATTAAGTGCCTTAAGTGTAAATAATAGTTGTATCTTTAGTACTGTAAAGTTCAAAAGGCATGCTTTATGCAATTATTTTTACATTGAAAGTCATGTTTAACTATACAGAAAATATTAACATCAGACCATGTTGCTGTACTTTACAGCAATGAAATACTCAAGTTGTTGTAGTTGTTAAAGGGGTACTTCAGCACTGGGAAGATGAATGTGTATTTAAACTGGGTCGTTTATGTAGTAGAAATGTGAAATTATCAGTGTTGGGGAAAGTTACTTTGAAAAGTAATGCATTACAATATTGCGTTACTCCCTTAAAAAGTAACTAATTGAGTTACTTAGTTACTTTTTAAGAAAAGTAATGCGTTAAGTTACTTTTGCGTTACTTTTTCTCACCTGGGCTGGGCTTGTTTTTTTGTTTTGTTTTTTAATAGCAAAAAAAGTCCTTTTTTGTGCAAATGTAAAGACCTCTTCACACCAAAATTGAAATAATAGGCCTCAGGCTGAGGTAAAAATGTGCTGCCATTCTGGATAATGGAAGAATAGGATGCAGGAGAAAAAAGTTTTACCAATAAAAACAAAAAAATCTAGTAATATTTGCTCATGGTTTAACCGAATCATCGAAGGTCAGCAGCAAGACGTTAGTCAATAAAGGTAGATTAAATGCATAAAAATATTTGTTTTATTTAACATTTATATATTTGAAGTTTGCATAGTACTCTGATTTTGCATTTGACTGATTTTATTCATTTTGAGGAGTACAGAATCTTTATTGTGCAAGGGAGATAAAGAAATGCTCACATTTAGTCTAGAACTACAGTAACACACTTACACACAACATCTCTGCACTTACTTTCACTTTTCTCAACATGGGGACAGGAGAGGTGTCAGTCAAATAAATGTGAAAAAGTAACTGGCGTTCCTTTTTTGAAAAAGTAACTGGCGTTACTTTTTTGAAAAAGTAACTCCGATATTTTGTTGTAAATTTGAAAAGTAATGCGTTACTTTACTAGTTACTTGAAAAAGTAATATTATTACGTCACTCAAGTTCCCTTTCGTTCAGTCACTACGACGTAACGTTAGTGACTAACGAATGGGGGTTTCGCTTAGAAGCCTATCAACTTCGAGTTTTGAGAAAACGCCCAATGGCGTGCCAATGCCATGGGGCATGCGGAATTTGCATACGTAGCTCCGCCTCACTGCGTGAGTATATAAGGAAGTACGAGGCAATATCGCATTATGTTTCTGCTTTCGGAGCCAAGAGTACCTACCTCTTCACTCCTACAGCCTTCTGAGACTCTGTCAGCTTCTTCGAGACGAGCAGCTTTCCAGTCGGTGTTGGTGTGACGGCGCGTTCCAGTGATCGCATACTTCCTGCCTGCTGATCTGTGCAGTGGTCCGCCTGACAGCTGGTGTGTGTTTCCCTGGGCGCTTCGGCATCGACTGCAAGGTTTTCCTCTCACAAAAAGAGCTTGCGCGTGGCACGTCTTTTTCAAGACGGCTCGCCCGTGCACTTCCGGGTGCGATCGATTTTCCGCTGCTGTCTGAGGACGCATTCACTGCTCGAGCGTGTTTGGGCTTCAGCGCGCACGGGCAGTGTTTGCGGATGTGTCACGTTTCCATTACGGGGGCGTGACCATCGCGATGTCACGGTCGAGACTCAATGATCTCCGTGAGGAGAGAGAGTCCCCTCTGCCACACCCCAATCTACCGTCCCCGAGTGAGATGGTACTTTGGCTGGTGGCCAGGGTGACCTGAGGGCGGTGCTGTGGTATTAAGAACCCCGACGTTCATTCCTCGGGCCACACCCCCCTCTTATACATCGCTTCCGCGAGTGTTTGGATTGAATCTACGGCCCGTCTCTGACGCCCCGTTCGTTCAGTTCACGCTCCGGATAGCAGTGAGATGTCGATCGCCGCATCCCAAGGTGGGCTGGAGTCCTTTGGGGATGACGATTAGGTTGTGCTCCGCCTCCGGGTGTGTCAGCACTGCCTGATCTGACCTAAAGTTGACAGCCATGTTATCTCGGGCAGCCGCGAGTCTCGCGCTGGTGTGGAACTCCGCCCAGTCGCGGGTGCTCGTGGTTGCGCGATTGGTTTTTGGGGGCGGCACCCGACAGCTGTTGGGCCCCGCCCCCAATGCCTTTCGCTCCCGGGGTGCATGAGGAGATCACGCGGTCCCGGAAGTCCCCGTGCTTCTCGCGACCGTTTGGTGGCCTCCTCCGCCTTCTCTGCCCTTGATGGGGCCGCGGCCTAGGGTACACTGGGGCCCCCTCCCCCCCCACTGTTGAACTCTCTGTTGCGCACTACGGTGTCCACAGAGGGCTTTGACGTGGCGTGGTGTGGCTGTCCTAAGCACCCCCCCCAAAGCCTGTGGGCTCGTCTACTTCGGTGGCGTGGTCCCGCAGTGCTACGGGCAGGCCGCCGCCCCTTTGCACATGCACAAGGGTGGAGCCGACCCAGGGCTCTTCATTGAGCTGCGTGCCGCAACTGACCCCGCCCCCGGGCGGTGAAGGTGGCCACACGCTCCCTGGGTCGGGCGATGTCCACAGCTGTGGTCCGGGAGAACACCAGGCCTTACCTGGTGATGTGGAGGACGTTGAGCGGGCCCGCCTCCTCAACTCACCCATATCCCAGGCTGGCCTCTTCGGCGGCGCGGCTGAGAACTGCGCCCAACAGTTCTCGGCCGCCCCAGAGCAGACTGAGGCTGCAACACGTACTGCCCCGGCGGCCAGCTGCTGCACCAGCCGCCGGCCCAGTCGCCTCAGTCCGCTCGCCGCCGAGGGCGCCCTCCCTCTTCCCGCCCGGCCCCAGCAGCAGCCTTCACCTGGGCCGCGCCGTGGAGGTGGTTGAGGATGTCGCCCAGTCCGCTCCCCAGACTGGTTAAACGCCAGGATGGAGGTGGACAACTCAGAGATGGGTTCCAGTTCTTCCCAGGGGATGGTAGCAGGGCCTCTCCTTCCCCCGGTGGAGGGCCGGGGGAAAATCCTTCCGCTGCTGGCCCCCGGGCTAGCAGCGCTTGGGAAGAACTCATGTTCCTGTCTCTGAGCACCCAGAGACCGGTGATGACAGTGCGCGCCACCCTCGGGTCTCGCCACTCGCATCCCTCTCTGTCGCCAGCCCCCTGGCAGAGCAGACCCCAGTGGAACGCGAGTCCTTCCCTGGTCTCCTCTGTCAGGGCGCAGCCGTTAACCGTGCTCCGACCCGGGGACGCCCAACAGCCTCCCCTGTCCGCGCCGGTAACGCTGCCTCGCTGCCCCACCCAGGGTACGTCTGTCGTCCGGATGACCCCGTTGGTGCAGTCTCTGGAAGCCTGGCTTCAGCTTCCGGGGCTGTCCCGCTGGGCTGCCCGGACCATCAGGCTCGGCTACGCGATTCAGTTCGCGCAGGCTCCTCCCCGTTACAGGGGAGTCCGCTATACCATGACCGGGGCCCATGCCCCCGTCATGCGTGCGGAGATTGCCACTCTACTGGCGAAGGGTGCGATCGAGCCTGTCCCTCCAGCCGAAATGAGGTCGGGGTTCTACAGCCCCTACTTGATTGTACCCAAGAAAACCGGTGGGTTACGGCCAATCCTGGACCTTCGCATCTTGAGCCGATCCCTTCACCGGCTTCCGTTCGAGATGTTGACTGCGAAACGCCTTTTCGAATGCGTTCGTCCGTACGATTGGTTTGCAGCGATTGACCTGAAGGACGCCTACTTCCATGTCTCCATCCTTCCTCGACACAGACCGTTCCTACGGTTTGCTTTCGAGAGGGCGGGCATACCAGTACGCAGTTCTCCCATTCGGGTTATCTCTGTCCCCTCGCGTCTTCCCGAAGATCGCCGAGGCAGCCCTTGCGCCCCTTTGGCAGCACGGGGTCCGCATCCTGAACTACCTCGACGACTGGCTCATACTAGGCCACTCTCGAGAGCAGGTTTGCGGACACAGAGATCTGGTTCTCCACCACTTAACCCGTCTGGGCCTTCGGGTCAACTGGGAGAAGAGCAAACTCTGCCCAGTGCAGAGGATCTCTTTTCTCGGTATGGAGATCGACTCGGTCGCCATGTACGCGCAGCTTTCGAGCGAGCGCGCGCAGTCTCTGCTGACTTGCCTCCGACAAATCGAGAGCAAGAATGCGGTTCCACTGAAACTTTTTCAGAGGCTCCTGGGGCATATGGCATCTGCAGCCGCGGTAACGCCGCTCGGATTGCTTCATATGAGACCGCTTCAGCACTGGCTTCGCGATCGAGTCCCGAGATGGGCATGGCAGTCTGGCACGCTCCGGGTCCAAGTGACTCGGGCCTGCTTACAGACACTCACCCCGTGGTCGAACCTCAGCTTTCTACGGGCCGGTGTGCCCTTAGAACGAGTTTCCAGGCATGTTGTCGTATCGACGGATGCCTCTGCCACGGGTTGGGGTGCCATGTGCAATGGACAAGCAGCCGCGGGCTCCTGGACAGGACCCCAGCGCCTCCTGCATGTCAATTGCCTCGAGTTGCTGGCAGTACGGTTCGCCCTGCACCGCTTCCGAGCGTTGCTGAAGGGTCAACATGTGCTTGTCCGGACAGACAACACGGCCGTAGTAGCGTACATCAACCACCAGGGCGGTCTACGCTCCCGCCGCATGTCTCAACTCGCCCGCCATCTCGTCTTATGGAGTCAGAAGCGCCTGAGGTCCCTTCGTGCTGTCCATATTCCGGGAGTCCTGAACCACGCAGCCGACGAGCTCTCGCGGTTTCAGCCTCTCCCGGGAGAATGGAGACTCCATCCCCGGACGGTTCAGCTGATTTGGGAACAGTTCGGCGACGCACAGGTAGACCTGTTTGCCTCCCACGACTCTTCCCACTGCAGCCTGTATTATTCCCTGACCGAGGGCACGCTCGGCACGGATGCACTGGCGCACAGCTGGCCGCGGGGCCTACGCAAATATGCGTTTCCCCCAGTGAGCCTACTCGCACAGCTTCTGTGCAAGATCAGGGAGGACAAGGAGCAGGTCCTTTTGGTCGCCCCGTACTGGCACGGCCGGACCTGGTTCCCCGAACTCATTCTCCTTGCGACAGCCCCTCCCTGGCCTATTCCTCTGAGACCGGACCTCCTTACTCAGAGACGGGGCACCCATTGGCACCCGCGTCCCGACCTTTGGAACCTCCACGTGTGGCTCCTAGACGGGACCCGGCAGGTTTGAGTGGCCTACCACCTACGGTGGTCGCCACCATCACTTCCGCTAGGGCAGAGTCCACTCGGCATGCCTATGCGTTGAAGTGGAACCTCTTCGTCACCTGGTGCTCTTCCCGCCAAGAAGACCCCTGGAAATGTCCGATCGGGTCCGTGCTTGAGTTTCTCCAAGAGGGGCTGGAGCGAAGGCTGTCTCCCTCCACCCTCAAGGTATATGTGGCCGCAATATCTGCCCACCACGATCTCTTGGAGAACAAAAAGGTAAGTCAGCACGACCTGGTCATCAGGTTCCTGAGGGGAGCTAGGAGACTGAATCCTCCTCGCTCTCCTCTCGTACCCTCTTGGGACCTCGCAGTAGTGCTAACTGCTCTGCTGAGACCTCCCTTTGAGCCTTTGCGGTCGGTTGATATTAAGTTTCTGTCTATGAAGACGGCTCTGCTGACCGCATTGGCCTCAGTCAAGAGGGTCGGGGACCTGCAGGCATTTTCGGTTGACGAAGCGTGCCTGGAGTTCGGGCCGGCTAACTCTCACGTGATCCTGAGACCCCGGCCTGGATATGTGCCCAAGGTTCCCACCACTCCGTTCAAGGACCAGGTGGTGAACCTGCAAGCGCTGCCTTTGGAGGAGGCAGACCCAGCCTTGGCATTGCTCTGTCCAGTACGCGCTCTCCGCGCCTACGTAGACATGACGCAGTGTTTCAGGACCTCAGACCAGCTCTTTGTCTGTTATGGTGGAGAGCGGAAGGGAAGTGCTCTCTCAAAGCAAAGGCTGTCTCACTGGATAGTGGACACCATTGCTTTGGCTTACCAGCAGCAAGGCCAACCATGTCCCCTTGGTGTGAGGGCACACTCCACCCGGAGTGTGGCTTCCTCTTGGGCTCTAGCGCATGGCGCCTCGCTAGCAGACATCTGCAGAGCTGCAGGCTGGGCGACACCCAACACATTCGCCAGATTCTACAATCTCCGAGTGGAGCCAGTGTCCGACTATGTACTCGCCCCCCCGAGGGGCCGGTGATGGGCCAGGCTCAGGTGTCTTCGCTTGCTCGCCACTCCACTCCACGGACTGGATACGTGCGATATTTTCCTCAGGTGAGCTCCCCGAGAGCCCTGAGCTCCTCCAGCACTGTCGACGCCGACATCAGTTCAGTCTGCCCTTTCGAGCCCAGACCCTCATGTCCGGCCAGGTGCCCCATGTGCATGGTTCCCTCCGGCGACCCCCACATGTGTATTTCACCGTAAGTCTCCGCAGTGAGCGGGTTTCTTCCCTTGGCGTGTCCCCGCCACCCCTAGGGTTAAAAATCCACCTTCGGCTGGTACCCTAGAGATCTTCCATATGCAACCCTCTCGGGTCATATGTGTCTCTTAAGTCCTCCCCACGGGTAGGCATCTTTGGCATTCCCTCACTGGGATATGCTTCCCAGTGTACCTTGGTATTCCTGTGTTAAGTGGGAGTCCTTCGTCCGTACTAGTCTTACGACAGGGTACTCACACTTACGCAGGGCACTGGAAGACAGCTGAGTGGCGGGATTATATTGGGACCCCCATTCGTTAGTCACTAACGTTATGTTGTAGTGACTGAACGAAAGGGAACGTCTCGGTTACGGATGTAACCCTCGTTCCCTGAGGAGGGAACGGAGACGTAACGTCCCCTTGCCACATCGAGCTGTGTTGCCTGGAACGCAGGAGTTCAGTCTTGGCTCCTCAAGCAGGTAACATAATGCGATATTGCCTCGTACTTCCTTATATACTCACGCAGTGAGGCGGAGCTACGTATGCAAATTCCGCATGCCCCATGGCATTGGCACGCCATTGGGCGTTTTCTCAAAACTCGAAGTTGATAGGCTTCTAAGCGAAACCCCCATTCGTTAGTCACTAACGTTACGTCTCCGTTCCCTCCTCAGGGAACGAGGGTTACATCCGTAACCGAGACGTTACTTGTAATGCGTTACCCCCAACACTGGAAATTATTTTTGAATTTGGTGCCTTCTAGACTGAGAAAAGACAGAAAATGTATTTTTGTCTCATGTGGATGAAAGACAACAACTCCCAGAATGCACTTGCTTCGCTGCCCTACGAGGCCACTCCCTACACCGCCCCACCGTCATTTTGATCTTCATAGTAATACATACAATCATTTTGTTCAGTTAGAGAATAAACACTACAATTAAAAACTGAACGTGTCTTTTCAATAAAGTGAGTGGCCCGAAAGTCACGGCACAGACGCAGCAGGAGTCAGATTTCATTCATCACAAGAAGAGCTGAGCTGAGCTCTCAGCGTTCTCAGTCATTCTCAGCGCGTGTCCTGTCTGGCGCGTTTTCAGACCGCATATGGAAGCTAAACTTTCATTGGAATTCATTGAAAAGTTGAAACACTCACTTTGCTCCGCATCCGAGGTCGAGTCGAGCGCATTTACATTCTGTGAGTGAGATCTCTCCCCTGTGAGCGGGTTGAAATCATGCGGAACAGCTCTCTCTACTGGCTGTAGTTTTTAGCCCCTGGCCAAAATGACGATATTTGCCTCATCTGAGGATTTTTTCCAGAAATGAAATGCATAATTCTCTCGTCTCGGGGGATATGAGGGGGGAAAGTAGCATAATTTGAATATACTACCGGGTTTCTACTGATACAAAGCTTAATGCTAAATCGCTGAAGTAACCCTTTAATATGTTAGTTTCTGACACAGGAACCTACATTTATTCAGCAAAAAAAAAATTTGTGCAAATTACCTCAACAAATTATGTGGAAAAGTTTTCCTTAATTTATTCACATTAATTGAACAAGATTTTTTTTCTTTCACAAAAAATAAAAGATGGAGACTGACAGTGTGATGCTGTTGTCTGTTTTAGATGTGGTCTGTAATCTGGAGGGATCTCTGCATAGAGATCTAATGGTGGGCTACAACAAGAACATAGGTCCTATGGAGCACCACGGTGACATCATCGATGTGAGGATCAAGATGACCCTCACCAACCTCATTTCTCTGGTAAAGCTCTGTATGTGTTTACACAAGGTAAATATATGTGTAATATGTGACTCTATGGGTTATCATCTTTTTTCATGATCAGAATGAGAAAGAGGAGACCCTCACCACTTGCGTTTGGATTGAGATGGTAAGACAAAGCGCATCTGTGTATATGTCCAGTATACAGTAGTTAACAGTGGTGTCAGAGCAAAATATCTTTCTTTCTCTCCCTGTCTAGAAATGGTGTGATTATCGACTCCGCTGGGCCAACAGGACAGGGTTTGAGGTCTATGAGAACATCACCCGTATGCGTCTTCCCTCTAAAGCCATCTGGCTGCCTGATGTTGGCCTGGAGAACAAGTGAGTTATTGAATTATTGAAGATTGCTTTTATTGTGTCCAACAGGCAGAAGTAAGTACATATTTTGTTGATCCTGGAACAACATTTATGTCTGAAAATGTAGTCCTATCCCTATCCCTACCCCTAAACCTGACCCACTAAAATCAGAAGAAAATTATGGTGAATAACACTGATGTAAAAGTACCTAACCCTGGATCTAACCCTTACACCTAATGTAAGCCTAAACTTGACATAAACTGTAAACTTGTCCCTCAAATTGGATTGGATGATTGAAATGTTGTTCCAGGATCAATAAAGACATTGATCCAGGAACATGCTGTACTTGGTGAAATCACGTTTACCCTAATAAAAGTAAAAATCCTCTTCATGATCATATTCTTACTGTATCTTTAGTTCACAAACCTGTGTATTTTAGTCTATCAAATATGACACATACATTTGTGTGTGTGTGTGTGTGTGTGTGTGTGTGTGTGTGTACTATGTGTAAAGTGTGGATGGGCATTTTGAGGTGGCTCTCTACGTTAACGCTCTGATAAATCCTGATGGTGGCGTGGTCTGGTTGCCCCCTGCCATCTACCGAAGCTCCTGTGCCATCAAAGTCAACTACTTCCCCTTCGACTGGCAGAACTGCAGCATGGTGTTCAGGTACGGCTGATCCGTCTCTCCGACAGTGATGAAAATTGGATGAGTAGCTTTATGCTGGGTTTCACTCTGATTGCTTTGGCAGGTCTCAGACGTACAATTCCAATGAAATTAAACTGATGCTGTCAGACGAGGACAACGTCACTATGGAATGGATTGAGATCGATCCAGAAGCTTTCACTGGTACTAAACCTCCTGTAGGGCATTCTTTTTTTTGTCTCTTTCTGAAAAATCCAGTTGGTGGGTGTTATTTGACTTGTTAAACCGAGTTTAACTGCTGTGAGTTAAAGTCAGTCATTTCAAAGAAAGTCTGTTCACTCTCCGGCCATATTTGCAATGCCTCCGGGCAGCTATTATCTATTTGAATCCTGAAATAATAAAAAAAACTGATTGCTGAATTCACAGTTAAATTACATATTTCAAAGCAGCAGCAAAAATCTTCCATGAACTGTCCCATATGGTTGTTTCTTATGCTCAAATAGCGTTAAAAAAGCTTATTTTTCAGGCTAGACCAGCCAATGTGCATGTGCAGTCCTAAGAGTCTCAGGTTTCTATGGGATCCGGAGCTTCTAACGGCAGCTGCAGTGATGCAATGACTTTATCTATCAACGATTGGCTCTTTTATTTAGAAGGCATAATGTATTCTGCCATATTGCGTCTTGCATTTTCTCCCATTCATAGGGTAATAGGAGTGAACCGTCTTTGTATATATTTGTATATACACTTTACAATAAGGTTTCATTAGTTAACATTTGTTAACATGAACTGAATGCTTCTACAGCATTAATCTTTGTTAATGTTAATTTCAACATTTACTAATACATTATTAAAATCAAAAGTTGTATTTGGTAACATTAGTTAATGCACTGTGAACTAACATGAACTAACTATGAACAGCTGTATTTGTTATTAACTAACTAACAAATACAGTAAAAAATGTATTACTAATTGTTAGTTCATGTTAGTTAATACATTAACTAATGTTAACAAATGAAACCTTATATACTTTGGTAAAAATGCACAAACATACAATTTTCAACTTTTATATTTTCCAAAACACGTTTTACTCTAAAACTACTTTACTCTAATGTTCCAAATTTGAGGTTGATATCTCAAAAAATTTGCTTTCAGTAAGAATTTGTTTGTGTGCAGTACCAAATGTTTCCAATAGATGAAATTCATCTCCCATTTATTTCCAATGCGGTCATTTTTGACTAAGAATAATACAAGTGTGACTATTTTTTTCAGGACCATTAACCTTTTTGATTCATGTCCATGTTTTTTTTGTGTTCACACAGCAAGTGCCAAAACATTTTCAAATTTCGTAACATTTCGATGAAGTAAATTTTTTTTAAATGTTTCTGTCAAAAATGACTGACCAGCACCAGAGGGTTGTTAAGATATCTAACCCTAAGTTCAATTCACATGTATTTGTATAGCGTTTTCACAAAGACATTGTTTAAAAGCAACTTTTCAGACAATGCATGTTTCTAAGAGTAATCTGCTATCAAAGTTCTAAGAGAATACAAATCATGCAGTTAGCTAACATCATTGTATTCACTTAGACAGAAACAATGAACTCATCAAAGCAATTATTACATGTCGTGATCATAAATATCACAATACATTATTTGGAAAATTTGGTTTGAATGTTGATTCAGAGTTGCTTATATGAGGATTAGTTATAGTAGTGCTTGCCTCAGCAAACTACACTAATACTGATCATTTCGCTCATTAACATGTATTTTGTCCTGTGTCCTGATTGGCCAGAGAATGGGGAATGGATTATTAAGCACCGCCCTGCTAAGAACATTGTGAATAAGCGATACAGCCCAGATGAGTTGGAGCACCAGGAGATCATCTTCTTCCTCATCATCCAGAGGAAACCGCTGTTTTACATCATCAATATCATCGTGCCCTGTGTCCTCTTCTCGTCCCTTGGGCTACTTGTCTACTTCCTCCCGGCCAAAGGTCCGACTCCATAGCGAATGCTAGCAGATGTTACAGTGGTCGATATCAAACAGTTCTTAGGAATAAAGAGGATTCTCTGGGGGGAAAACAAACTAATCATGGGTCTGGTAATGTCAAACGGGGCCATTGACCAGGAGGGACAACAGGAGAAACTTTTCCATTTGATGATAAGCATTAATTAATTTACATTATGATAATCAAACTGAAGTGAGATCTATTTAATCTAACAAATCAGGAGACATTGTCATTCAGTTATGAAATAGATCCCTCTTTCTGTATGACTGTTGATAGTGGCAGTTGACTGACTGGGTTATGATCAGTGTGTTTATTGATGATTGAATTGTTTGATTTTATTAGCTGGAGGACAGAAATGCACTATGACCATTGCAATCCTAC
This sequence comes from Gobio gobio, assembly GCF_949357685.1. NCBI lineage: Eukaryota > Metazoa > Chordata > Actinopteri > Cypriniformes > Gobionidae > Gobio > Gobio gobio. The sequence continues at coordinate 48,277,665 of NC_137102.1, forward strand.
TCGGTCAGACGGTCTTCCTGTTCCTAATCGCCAAGAAAGTGCCAGAAACCTCCAAGGCTGTTCCTCTCATTGGAAAGTGAGTCTGGGCTTTTTATTCACTCATCACACCTTTCAGCAGTTTCAGATAAACTTTTATTCAAGAAGATAAAACACTATCGTTCGAAAGTTTGAGGTCAGTACGATTTAAAAAAAAAGAGAAATTAATACATTAATACATGAAAATAATACATCCAGGGCATATTAAATTGATCAAAAGTGACATTTACCTTACCTTACCAAAGATTTCTCTTTGAAATAAATGCTGTTCTTTTAAAATTTCCATTCTTCAAAGAATCCTGAAAAAATAGTATATTAAGCAGCACAACTGTTTTCAACATCGAAAATAATAAGAAATGTTTTTTGAACGTCAAATCAACATTTTAGATTGATTTCTGAAGTATCATGTGACACTGGAGTGATTATCTTTGCTACTAAAAGGCATACATTACATTTTAAAATAAATATTAAGAGTCAGTTATTATGGTCGCTTGAGAAACTTATTTCCATAATGATCAACACAATCTACCATTAGCAAAGACATGCTTTTTTGGGCGTTAAATAATGGCGCAAATACCAGTAAATTGCATAGCTCAAACCTTAGTAAATCACCTGACATGATTCATTAAAATACTGTCCTCCCATGAATGTTGTGTCTGAAAGAGAAACTCCTTCAAATGCATATGCAATAAGGTCAGCCGCAAAAATAACTGTCCATGCCTTTTTGGCGCAAATTTTTCACTGCGTGTCTTTAGTAAATCCTGACAGTAGTTTTTAGTGCCAAAAGAGGGTTTGCACTGGTGCAAGCTGTTAGTAAATCTGACCCTTGGTGAGCATAAGAGACTTTTTTTTATTTTTATATGAAAAATCTTACCGACCCCAACATTTTGAATGGTAGTGTACACTGGACATAAAACACAGAGACTGTAGTGTCTGTTGATAGTTTACACATATTTTAAACCAATCAGCCAATCGGAAAGTGCTTGCCATTTTTTATGAGCAATAAACACATAATGGTTAGTGAACAGATTGTGTGAGATCTGTGGATGTGCTATGTAGACTATCTGTGTCTTTGTGGTCTAATGTTAGCATAATAGCTAATTCAGGTAGTGAAATGGTGCATTTTTCTATCCTGATTTTAGCCCTCTGGCTTGAATGCTCTGTTTGAAGGGGCGTGTCTGCTGTGAGACTTCAGCGTAAACGCCCACTGTTGTGATTGGCTGACATCTTTGCATTTGAAATGCGTATTACATGTGGAACCCCTCTCGAATACTTTTACTACGTTTTTGTTACTACAGCTGTCGAGATATACGCATCGCGGAAGTGTTGATTATAGCATTTTTATCTTTTCCCATCACATGAAAGGCTGCAGTGATGAGCATTGAGTAGACAGACAGTCTTGTTGATCGCGTGAATGCAGTGATCTCGTCATTGCAACACCATTTTTCTCACAAAATGCTTTCACCACAACTAATAGCAAACACAATATCGATATGAATACAGAGTAAGAGATTCGTTGTGGAGCATAACAGCGTCATTCATTATAACGTCATTCATTATAACGGCAGTTTGGGCAAGTGTGCAGATACATTCGCGACGTGTGATTGACAGCTTCAGCCATTATAAAGAGAGTGTTTATAAGAGAGATCACAGATCAGGCATTAATGAATTTTTGAAGAACTGTTACTTACTGTCTGTGGCAGTGCTGTCGAATCCATATCGTATAAGTCTGTTTGTAAAGCCTGTGCTGACATTGCGACTGAATTAAATGTAAAAAAATAAACTGAATCCATTTTCTCCAAATTCTCTGGGCGGGCAAAGCAGAGGAAGGGGAGGTAACCTTTCCCCGTATGACGACATATAGGGAAGATTCCAGATCGGCCCATCTGAGCTTTCATTTTCTCAAAGGCAGAGAAAGACAGCCAGAACTCGGATTACACCTTTCGTCATTTCTAGCCACTGGGGGACAATAGACAGGCTAGGGGAACTCATATTAATGTTAAAAAACCTCATAAAGTGAAATTTTCATGCCATGGGACCTTTAAGAGATTTGTGGTTTCTGGCAGGTATCTGATGTTTGTGATGTCCATGACCACAATAACTGTGATGAACTGTGTGGTGGTGTTGAACTTCTCTCTGCGAACTCCAAACACCCACCCCATGAGCAACACCATCAGAAAGGTACAACATCTCAACAGAACTGTCTAACCACTTTGTTCTTTTTGTCCAATCCATAAGAAAAGAACGAGTTAATATTATACATGATTCTAGCAATGTGAAGGTCTTGGATTTGATTCTCAGGAAATGTGCTGTGTATATTGAATGCATGCAATGGTGGTAACTTTGTGCTAAAAGCATTTGCCAAATGCATATATGTAGTGCTAAGGTCTATAATCTTGGTCCCCTCCATTTTGGGGCGACTCAGGTCTTTCTGAACATCCTTCCTCGTCTGCTGAGGATGACGATGCGCCGCTGGACGCCTGAGAAGGAGGAGGGAGATTTTAAAATTTTTGCCCTTGGAAACGGCACCCCGCTTCGCCGCAGGAGACGCAGCTCTTTGGGATTAATAGCGAAGGCTGATGAAGACATGTTCAGAACGGCTCGCTCTGAGCTGATGTTCAGTCAACTGAAGGAGAGGAAGGGGCTGCTCAAGAACACTTTGGAGAAAATACGTGAGTCAACAGTTATGCACAATCTATACATCATTTTTTTATTCTGTAATGATGCATTATAATGATTTAAAGCGACAGTAAAGACATTTATAAGGTTACAAAAGATTTCTATTTCAAATAAATGCTGTTCTTTTGACATTTCATCATAGAATCTTGAATATATCATGGTTTCCACAAAAATATTAAGCAGCACAACTGATCATTTCAACATTGATAATAATAAGAAATGTTATTTGAGCAGCAAATCAGCATAGACACTAAAGACTGTAAAAATTCAGCTTTTTCTATCACTGGAATAAATTCCATTTTTAAATATATTAAAATAGAAAGCCGTTATTTTAAATTACTAATATTTAACTATTTTCTTTTTGATCAAATAAATGCGGCCTTAATGAGCATAAAATACTTTTTTTCAAAAACAGTTCAATTTAATATTAATATATTTTAAATAATTACTGCATTCAACAGGGTTATTATTATCATTAACAAACTAAAACTATTAAAACATGTCTGTTAACTGAAACAAAGCTGAAATAAAATAAAATGATTACATGTATTAATTATTATATTTATATTATAATTATAATTATTAAAATTAAAGTTGAAAAACTTAAACTAAACAAAACTTAGAAATGTTGCCTTGGCAAATGCACTTTCTGTAAAGCTGCTTTGAAACAATGTGTATTGTGAAAAGCGCTATACAAATACACTTGAATAAATCAAATAAATACTGGAAATAAATAAAAAATAAAACAAAATAAAAATGAATACAAAATAATTAAATCTAAATAGCATTTTTAAACAAGCAGCTAATGAATATACTAAACATTAAATAAAAATTTACATGAAAACTAAAAATAATTAAAAAAAAATAATAATAAAGTATAATAAAACTAAAATACAAACTAAAACAACTCTTAATAGTATATAAATAATATACATACTAAATAATGATTTAAAAGATTTAAAATATATATATATTATAAAAAAGGAAAAAACACACACACACACACACACACACACACACACGCACGCACGCACGCACGCACACACACACACACACACACACACAGCTAAATACACATACAACTAAATCATATTTTCTGCTATGTTTTTTGACCCCAAAAGGTAGCTGGTATAAATTTTCTGTTTTGTGGTTTGTCCTCAGAAAAAGGTCTAGAAGGAAATGCAGCACAGGATCTGGAATCCAGTCTGGCTTCGGCTTCACCAGAATTGCAGCAGTGTGTGTCTTCCTGTAAACACATTGCGGAAAGTGTCAAGCATCAAAATGACTTTCAAAGTGTGAGTCACTGTTCCAGAATTCTCCAAACATGAGGATGAAAGCCTTTCATTTACAAAATAAACACATTCGCAGTAAATGTTTGTGTTAGGGTTTAACTTTCCAATCCCAAAAAAAAAAAGTTTTTTTTTTTTTCGCTCTGCAGGAAAATGAAGAATGGTTTCTAGTTGCCAGGGTTATTGACAGGATGTGCTTCATCGTCATGGCGCTGCTGTTTATACTGGGCACCATCGGAATCTTCCTGATGGGACATTTTAACCAGGCACCATCTCAGCCCTTCCCAGGAGACCCCAAAAAATACCTGCCCGAAATCTCACCTTGAGACATCACAGGCTGAACACAAGTTCGAATCGAAATGATAGACTCAGAAAAACTGCAGCAGAAGACTGGAGGACTTTGTTGAAGATAAAAAGCCAACAGTTCTGCTGTACGGTGGCAAAGGAACTCTCAGTACTCTTATTTAGTTGTGCGGTAGACCTACTGAAAGTGATTCAAGGTCTCCAGAGAAGAGAGCTGATTGGATCTGAAGCCATCTGAGACATAAAATGGCTTTGATCAGTTGTTCATAATTATGAATGTCATATTATTTGCTTGTCGTTGTTTGTCAATTAGCTTTAATGCTGTCTAGTGATTCAACAGTTGATGCTTTTCTGAAAATAAAAAACAAACTTTCTCTTTAGAGAATCATGTGAATTCGTGCAGTTAATAGGTAATATCACTCCACTACCCCCCACTAACTTGAGGAGGATCTTAATTACATGGCAGACTGGTACTTTTCTGTCTGACAAAGACTAGATCCGGGAAGGAGAGAGCAGGGCAGAGAGGGGGGTGTTTGGTGAAAGAGTTGCATCACAACTGCTAACACACAGTATTTGAAGCTTATCTGGAAGCTGTTCCTCAGTAAAGGAAAGCCTCATTCTATCACTACTGCACCTGCCCAACAGCCCCTGAAAACTCAGGACCTGAAATGGTAAGAATTCATCTCTCTTATCTTCTCTTGCTGTTGATGTGTCCATTTAGGAGCTAAATTTGTACTGGGTAATGTCTTAAGGTTTCTTAAAGGGATAGTTCACCCCAAAAGGAAAATTCTGTCATAATTTACTCGCCCTTAAGTTGTTAATCTGTTGAACACAACAGTTGATGGACCCCATTGACTTACAGTAAGCCTATACAGGTTGATTGAAAAGAAGACAAATATATATATTTTTATAAATATTCCAAGTTCTGGCATGAAACTCTATATGGTGAAGGCTAATGGGTGCTTAACTCATTTGGTAGCGATTGCATCGTCAGCTACATAGTGCAGCTGATTGGTTGCTGTGGCATCAGCAGCCAAAGAGCTGTGGCTTAACATTCAAACAATTACCGGTACTGTTTGCTGTTAGCATGTAGCACACTTATAGAGACCATCCACCTTCCCCAGCTCCACCTGCAAATCTTCTACAGGGGTTTATTCATGTATGTTACATGTGCAGCAGCAGCAGCATGTCTTACATGCTCAGAGCAATGAATGTATTGGCAGTAGCAAGTCTCTGTACATGCTCTGCAGCAGCAGCAGACCAAAAACAAATACATTACCATTGTCATATATCCATTACTATTACTGTGCATTCTGATCACCTATTTTTCACTCGAGTTTCACTCGGAAATGCATTGTATTATAAAAATGAAATGGATTTCAAATGGCAATTCTCACTGATTTTCAGTGACATTTGACAAATATTTGGTTTGAATTTCAAATGCAGCTTTTCTACCTCCTGCATTCTCTCTCTCAATCAGGCCTTCGCGTCTGTGACCGCTCAGCCTCTTCCCTTTGGTCTGGAAAGGGAAAGACATATTGACATGCTCTTCAGAGCTTTCCACAGGCAGATCAGACCTACCACAGACAGCCAGGACCTCACACCTGTGCTCCGACCTACAGGCAGGAGAGGAGAGGACGAGGGACCCGGAGGGAAAGTGACGGACAGTGAGGGGAAAACACTGGGAAAACTGTCTGTTCTGAGAACAGTCACAAGACTCCACATTAATGCCAGACCAGAACTACAAGGTGAATAAAACATCTACAAAAATAACAATAGACCAAAAAACAAAACAAAAAAACACACCTTTAAAAGGTCACATGTAACAAAAATTGTGAGCTTTAAGGTTCCTGACAATTTGTATTACCTCATTTGTATTAACAGAAAATTAAGCTCTTTCTTGTTCATCTGTGACACCACAGACATTGAATGACTTTAAACAAAACAAAACAAACAATAATTATATATAATACTATTATTTATAAATCATTAAGATAATGAAATATAGTAGCCTTCAAAGGTTTGGGGTCAGTAAGATTTTTCTGTCGTTGCTTGTTTAAAGAAAAAAATACTTTCATTCAGCAAGTGACCGTAAAGACATTTATTATGTTACAAAAGATTTATATTTCAAATAAATGCTGTTCTTTTGAATCATCTAAGAATCCCAAAAAATATTTCCTCAGAAAACAGCACAATTGTCTTCAACATTTATAATAAGAAATGTTTCTTGAGCTCCAATCGGCATATTAGAATGAATTATTTTAAATAAATATATACAAAATAATAATAATTAAATATTATTTTTAATACATAAATAATTTTTTTTTTACTATCCTAATCTTTTAAGAAGTATTCAAAACGTATTACAATCACTTGTTTAATATATGCATTCAATATATTTTTATTGGAACAGCTTGGTCATGGTTTTAAATACTCACAGTATACAATTTCCTGTGTAAATATAAAAAGGTTTAATGGAGGTTTATATTTGTCTCAGGTCCACAGTGTGTCGCCCGAAGAACATACAGCATCTCCACGGAAACCAGTGATCAGCTCTTTGTGGCTGTGGAAGGTAAATATGAGAGACAGGATATGTGCTGTTCTCTAATTCTCATATTGTGTATCATTCTGTAAAGAGCTCACATTTGAAACGTTTCTAATTTTGTTTACATGCATTTAAGGTCAAAAAACACTTAAATTGTCTCATAATGTACATTGCAGCATCATCTCTTTTCTCACAGTGTCTGAAATGGTTCGATAAAGGATTCAGTCTCTCTAAACCCCTCTTTTTCGAGATCCTACTGTGACCTCTAATGTTGTTCAAATTAGAGGTCTACACGGAGCACCCGAGACCCGTGGACCCAGGACCCGGGTCCGGGTCCGGGTCCGGGTCGGGTCCCAATTTATTACTTCGGGTCCCGGGTCTGTTTAACACTTTATGTAATACCGGAGTCAATCAGACTCGGAGAACACCTGGCCGTGATCAGAGTCAGTGAGCACTGCTTGTGTGTTTTGTGTAACTTGCAAATTGTAAAATTAGGATAAGAAAACTGTGAGCTGGGAAATGAGGTTTAAAAAAAGGAGAAAAAAAAACACAAGCAATCTCTCTCTCTCGCTCTCATCCGTTAAAAGCAAAGCGGTCAGATTTAATGCCAGCGCACAGTAATAATGTACTCATATTTTAATAATATATTTCAAATCAGCAACACAATCTCAGGTGAACTGTTACATATATGTTTTCTATGACGCTCAAATTGCGTAAAAAAGTTCATATTTCAGGTTGCTCCAGCTAACGCGCAAGTGCAGTCTCAAGCGCGTGTCATGTTTCTATGGCAACCCGAGCTTCCGCAGTGACTGTAATGACTTTAATAATATAATGAACCGTCTTGTTTAATCTTAAAGTTTTGGTGGTCAGACTGGGCTCACAGAGATTATAGCAAATAAATAATGCTAACGTCAGCGGCCATGGCACCGAACGAGCAATCGTTATTAGTTGAAAAGGTAAAAGACAGTCAAAGTTATTATGCGAGTTAACTCGAGTCAAAATGCAAATCTGCAAAGTCGCATTTGTCATCCGCATCCGTGACATAAAGTGGACTTTTACAGCTGAAATGATGAGTGAATTTAGCATGCTTGGAAAAACAAGAGAGGAATAACATGGTTGCTAATGCATCACAATCAGGTACAAGGAAGGGAGACAACGGCTTTAGGTAGGCTAAGACAAAAAGTTATATTTTTTCGCAACTTGTTTGTTGACTTGTTAATAGCAGTTTATTGTGGAATATGAGAAAATCGGGTCCAGTCGGGTCTGTGTCTTCCCGCCGGGCTCGGTTCCAGCTATCAAAAAATAGACGGGTCCAGGTCGGTTCCGCGTAGGCCTACTACATTTTTGGCATTTCTCGGATCTGCACGGAGTTTTTGGACCCGTGTAGACCTCTAGTTCACATGCAGCCAATAAAGACCACAGGCTGACATTATGGATGACGACCTCTTTCAGGCAGTTCAGATCAGTTCTTTCTTTTGAGAGACATTGGGCCCTATTTTAACGTTCTGGTCGCATGGTCTGAAGCACATGGTGAAGGTGCACTTAGGGCGTGTCCGAATCCATTTTTGCTAGTTTAACGACGGAAAAAATGCTCGGTGAAAGGGTCCAAAAAGGTTGTACATAAACTCTTAATGAGTCATGGGTGTGTTTTGGGCATAACATGCAATAAACCAATCAGAGTCTCATCTCCCATTCCCTTTAAAAGCCAGTTGAGCTTGCACCATGGCAGATTCTCTATTGACATGGCAGAATTTGCAAGCAGAAAGACGCTTCTCCAGTGAGGAATCCTTTTATTTTTAATATTGAAAAATGTTTGTGTGCTGCTGCGCATCCCTGTGTGTGTAACAACCAGAGTAAACGTGCATTGTGGACCCGTCTATAGGCGTATATTACTAACACGGCCATTAAATAACACAAAAAATATTGCGCTATTGACTTTAGACCAGGTTTCAAGGCGCCAACAATGCGTCTGAACACACCTCATTTTCAGACCGAGATGAGTGTGAGTCCATTTGCTATTTAAACAACGTGGTGCTGGACATGAAAATGATAACTGCCTCGGGCTGAAACTATAGCAAAAAACACTTGCTTAACTTAATTTATCATGCACTTTGAACTTTGAAAAGTTGCAGACCTTTTACAGTCATAATATTACACACATGAAGTTAATATGTGAAAAAGCATTATAGGGACTCTTTAAGATGATTTTACTCTTATTAACAGTGTTGAAGTCACAACTGATTTACACCCCGAAACCTCTTTTTGTGTTCCCATCTCTGTTAGAGAGCTCATGTATGTGTATGCAATGCTGCGGTCCAGCTCGATCTTGTTCACTACAAGGCTTTGATAAGGACGCAGAATGTGTCTTTTTGTTTGAGAGGCCCCTGAGAGCGGAGATGTGCTGGCTCGGCTGCTGCCTGATGGAAATAAGGGCCTATACATCAGAGAGAGAGTTTATTGGGACAGTTCACCAAAGGTATAGTCATCAACACCAAACCAGATCTTTGTCTCTTGTAGTTGATGAAAAGCTAATTCATTATTTTAAATCATAAAAATGTCAAATTAAAATAAATCAACAGGACTGCACAATTAATCTAAATAATATTGGTTTAGAGCAAATATCAAATTGCAAAAGGCAGTGGTTTAATCTGATGCACTGCATGTTTCAGATTGAAGTACGACACTGTGTTTCAGTGTCTCAGAACAGCTCAGTTCACAGTAAATGCTGCTCCACATGAACTCCATATGCATGTTACTTATAATGTGTATCTCGAAACACAATGTTCGCAAGGATCACTTTATTTTCCCAATCATATAACTTCCAAAAATGTTGTGGGCATAGTTTTCCGCATTTTATTAGATTTGTAACAACAAGCGTCAACTATGCACAAACATAAAGGTCTCCTTATTTGTTGCGCAAAATTAAAAGCTCAAGGGTTTAATGCAGGGTTATTATCTTTAACTAAATCCATATAAACATGTTTGTTACTTAAATAAAATGTATGTTAACTAAAAATGAAATATAAAAAAATTATTTTATTTCAGTTAACAGCATTCTCATTGTTATGTAATTTAACTTATTTCAGTTTTAGTTTAAAAATGACTATCACTAACACTGAAATAAAAACTACATACACATATTCTAAAAAAACTAAAACAAATAAAATGACAAAAACAATCAAAGTGACTAAAACTTACTAAAATCAAAATCAAAAATGCAAAAATAAAAATAACTAAAAAACTATAATAAATATATACTTAATAAAAGTATTATTATGTAACCGGCAAATGCACAGCAAAAAAACTATTTGAGTCCACACTCAGGAGTGTTAAAAGTAACTCTGAACCAGTGTTAAAGTTAATGAGATAATTAAGTTATTGACAATTAGTGATGAGCACCAGCTGTTAACAAGTAGCTGAAGGGATTATGGTGATCAGTGTTTGCTTTAGTTGAGCTTTTGACTTTGACTTTTAAAACTTTTTTTTCCCTGGCTGCTTTAACAGTGTTTATAAAATACATTTGTTGTGGCAAACAAAGCACAGAGAAAATGTCTTCAGGTGTGGTTTTATTTTGACAGTGGCATAATCATCATGTAGTTAACCTAGATCATTCTTAACCCAATCTTTGATTATATTTATGTCACTACATAACCAACAACACCTGGTTTGGATACATTTCCTAATCTAATATTATATTATGTATATATAACATCTAATATTAAAAACTAAGACTAAAGAAACAATGATCACCATAATGGTGACTATTCCCTTCAGTGATTCTGCTTGTTAACAGCAGTCATTCATCACTAATGGCCAATCATTACTCAATTAATCATTTAATTATCTCTAACTTTAACACTGTTTCAGTGTTACTTTTAACACTCCTGAGTGTGGACTCAAATTAACTCTGAGGAGTGTTAATTTAATACTAGGGTTTTTGCTGTGTGTGCTGTTAAATTATTGAAATATTAAAATAATATTAAATATAAAAATATAAGGGGGTACTTCAAGAAAATGTTTTTAAAACATTTTTATTTTTAAAGAAAAATAGGAATCACACTGTAAGAATCGCCTACTTAGACAGGAAAAAGTCATCCGATCGACATGTTCAGAGGTGAATTACCATGAGTGCAAAGTTGAATATACATGTATGAAGAACGCCCCAGTGTTTGTTAACACTCTTGGAATTCCACTTGTCCAATCAAATTAGTCGACCGGATCTAACTGTTGCGTAATGGATGAGGTAAACTCCTGTACTGTTAATCTATTTTGCAGACAAAGCCATCCACATCATGTTTCATCATGATGCCAACTATTCTGCGGGGTCAGATGAGGTCACCATTGTGTATCGAACTGCGTCAGAGAAAAAACCCTCCAGTAACCTCTCTCAGATTGAATAGGGAAAGATGTGAACTTTGTGGTACAAAACCAACAACATGACCTCCTCCTAAGGACAGCCATGAACAAAGAGCATGCCATGTTTGTTTGACTAGAGCTTTTCAGCATCAGGTCATAGCAGGCTATAATATCACACAAATGAACATTCACTAGGCCTAACATTCCAACAAATCTCTCTTCTAAAACAAAATCAACTGCATTAAGAGTGTGTATAAGCCTGAGGTGTTTGCCAGGTGGAGTATGTTCACGCCATATTTCGAGGTCTGTGACTCTGAGGGCATCTCGGCCGTGAGGATCCAGGGCTCCTGCTGTAACACACGATGTCTTTCTGAACAAGAGCTGCAGGTCAGAAACCCTCCAGCAGCCCATTTGCATTGCCCACCTTTAACATAACATTCAATTTATACTCTTTTCTCGTTTATTGGGGGCATCAGGTGGTTTCCACTATTGGTGAGAGTGTTGGGCGCATATGGAAGAGGTGGCCTGGATATAATGAGGAATGTAACATGGATCATGAGTATTTTGGACTGGATGGTAAGATTAATATCCACATTCATATCATGTGGTCTACTTGTGAAAATTATTATTTTTTTATCAACATGACAATTAGTGACCTAGAAATAGTGCAGAATCTTAAATATTTCTTTATTTTATATCATCATGTTTTTTTATTCACTACCATTCAAAAGTTGCATTTATTTGATCAAATTATACTGTAATATTGTGAAATATTATCAATGTTGAAAACAGTTGTGCTGTTTAATATTTTTGCAGAAACCATGATTTGTTTAATAAAAAACAACAACCCATAATTTATTTTGATAGTCCACTTTAGACATTCTTATTCAGTCATTACAGTTGATTGTCGGATTATAGGGTTAGTTCACCCAAAAATTCTGTCATTAATTACTCACCCTCACACAGTAAGACTTTCGTTCATCGTCAAAACGCAAAAAAAGATCTTTATGATGACATCTGAGAGCTTTCTGTTCCTCCATTGACAGCTAACCAACTACCACTTTGACACTTGAAAAAGTTCATAAAGAGATCGTAAAACTAATAACCATATAAATTGAGCGGTTTGATCCAAATTTTCTGAAGAGACTCGATTGCTTTATATGATGAACAGATTGAATTTAGGCTTTGCATCTGTCTAGCTGACCAGAATTCTTGCTAGATGTAGGCTATAGTTTTGCTAATATTAGACCAGCAATCTTGCTAGCATTCTAGCTAGCTATAGCCTATAGCTGTATTTTTACTAATATAAGACCAGCATTCTTACTAGCAATCTAGCTAGCCATCTAGCTGTATAGTTTTACTAATATTAGATTAGCATTCTTATTCAGAGAAGTATGTATAGGCCTATCTACCACACAGATACATAGCTGATAGTCTAGAGTAGACTAATCACTAGACTAATTGTGGATTCTTTTCCACCTGCAATTTATTTTTGATAATAGCTAATGTGACTATTTCGAATTCGATAGCTAGGCCTACAGCTTCAGGAGCTACTAAAGAACATCTCTTTCTCTCTCAGTACCTCAAGGAATGAATTTGAACACCAAAGTGCTGTTATTAGCAGCTACCTTCCTGGTGGTAAGTTGCCAACCACACAGATGCTGGCATTGTATTAATATGTAACAGCTTTATGGTTTATCTTTTTTCTGTTTGCAGAATCATATGTTTTTTGAGATGAGCTGAAATGGTAACGCTTCTGGGACATAAAAGACATCTGAACCCAACAACTACTGTCAAACTGTTGACTTATAACAAGATGGAATTAACACTGCATCATCTTTCTCTGAAAACCGGAAGATAGACATGAATTGCATCTGAACTGTACATCTCTGTACAAAACCTCTATAAACTAAACATTAAAATAGGATTCAAATGTTGAGTATTTAAATGCACAGGAAATATTAACCCTATATAGCCTATTTAATATGCACATTTCTAAGGCCTCTAAATTATCAACATGATCAAAACTTTGCTGAAAAACCTGTTGTCCCTGTTGTACTACACACCTTCTATCGTCTGATCGTACTTTTTCATACTTTTTTTTTTAAATCAAGTTAAAGGGCGATTAGTGTATATTCTACAATGTTCGTCTTTTTGCTCTGAAATCTTGAATGCTTTTAATAAAGTAAACAAGAATAACCTTTATATTTTAAGTAATATTTCAAGATGAACACTTACTAGCAACAAGAAAATCATGTTAAAATGTGAGTATCAAATATGCATCCAGCTTTTGAGGAATTTTTACATCTCTCAATTACCATTGTATTGCATTGCATTGTATGTTTTGCCCCCACAATAAAATCATCAGAGCTTTGATCATTTAAATAATGTTAACATGTTAAATGTAGGCTATATTATGTAAGTAGTCTGTTATATTGTTATAAAGATCTCATTCTGCTGTTACAAGATGTCAGGATTTCATCTTTTTGGCCATATAAATAACGATTTTGAATCAGTTTGGACCTCTTAATATTGTGCCTCATGTATGAGCTCCACATTCTCCTATATCATATTAAAAGTAATAAAAGCCTGAAGTATCAATATGATACTCAAAAAACACACAATCAAACATATGGTCGAAACGTTGTATACCCATACAAAAAAAAAAAAAAGGTTTTTATTATTTCATGTCAGGCTTTACAGAGTTAAATGTTAAATGATGCACTATTTTGTAAGACCCTTAATACAAAACTTGGATGCATTTCTGCATATAATAAAAATCTTTGTATGTTTATAATTTAACACCAATTTAACACTCATGATGGGAAAAATATGTTAAAATGCAATTTCAAAAGGTTTGTAAAGTTTATCTTTGATTAAAAAAAGATCTACAACTAAATCTGGCCACACTTCATTACTATTTGGTTCAAATCATAAAATGATTCCAAAATATTGGACATTTGGGTAAAAGGCATAATGGAGGCGATTCACCCTTTAACAGAAATTTTATATTTTGATATAGGCTTTAAAAATTCCCTTTTTCTTTAACAATATTTACTAGAAAAATATTTTGGATAGTTAAGGACCTGGGGCCTATACCATGAAGCCGGTTTAGCTGGCTAGCCAGATATGTTTAAGCTTAGTTTGTGCCAATCCTGGGTTTTAGGTACCATTAAAGTGGTTTGGCTTTTAGCTGTGTTCATCTCCATAGTAACTTACGCTCCACAGCTAACCTGCTCCAGGGCAGGTTATGTTCTGGATAAGAGATCTCAAACTGAAATTGGACCAATCAGCTGTGAGCAAAGTGACACACCTCTGATGCAGGAAAGACACTCCTTCTGTTTCTACTCCAAATTAAAGGTCACTAGCTAATGGCTATTAAAGACTTAAGCCTCTGGCTTTTAACAATGCTTATTTAAAATAATAATAATTTGGAATTATTGAAATACAATTTATGTAATTATTATACCCTTAATCAATTACACATGTATCATTTGAGTAAATCAATCATTAATAGGCATTTTGTTAATATTAAACTAAATAGCCTATACAGTAAAGGTCATACAAATAAGCTTTAAATTCAACAACTAAATCTATAAAAAATTACATGTGAGCATAAATGTTCAATTCTCTCTATATATCAACTATACTAACTTCATAACTTTTACTTGCATTGACGTATAAGATTTTTCTTAAAGTTGTCCTCGACAGCTCTTTTCTTATGTGTAAATTTGTTTAAATTCTTAATATTTTTCAATCATGTATATGAGTGAAGTTAATCACACTGCTTCTCCCGCGAGAAGTGAATCTCAGTTTCACTGATCCACAGCCTGTGATTGGCTGTTCACTGCTGATGTCACAGCTAAACTCCTAAACTCAGGATCAAAGCCTGAGTTGACAGAGAAAGTTGATGATCAACATCATGGGACCAACAAAGCCTGAATAGATTGGTTTGGTTTTGTCAACTCGAAACTAATCCTGTAACCCTGAGTTTGTTAAACTACCATCATGGTACAGGCCCCTGGGGCCTGTTTCAGAAAGGAGCTTAAGTGAAAACTCTGAGTATGTTAACCCTGAAATAAGGGAAACTCTTGAGTTTTCGGTTTCAGAATGGGAGGTATGTCAAACCCGAGAAAGCAGGGTAAGTCAAGCCCGTTTCTGAAAGAGAGGTAACTTATACTCAGAGTCAGTTACTAGGGTAACTTACTCTGTGAACCTAACCTGGTCAGGAGCAGGTTTGCTTTGGTAAACCCAGAGTTTCTTTCAGTTTCCTCCCCTTTTTAAAGCGCCAGAGGTGTTTAAATACTTCATTTATTCATTCAAACGCCACAAATGCTTTTCATACTGAGTATTTTGGTCGTATTTCAAGTACAAATATAAAAATATATAAATTTAATCTAAATCTAAAGTAAGTGAAGTTTCCAAAAGAGGGAAAAAATAGAGTGAGATTGATAACGGCAGTGAAGAGAGAGAAATAAATTATTTTTTACCTTCACTCCCATAGACACTTTATTAGAAACACCCTCACAGCAGCGGTAACTTGTTTTTTGTAATTTGATTCAAAAGTAATATAATACAAAGTATTAGTGTTATAAATATACATACATTTAAAAAAATAAATACAAAAAACCTTGCAGGATTTACGATATTGATGACCATTAAAACACGTCATCAGTCTGTGAAAAGTGTCTATGTGGGAAAAGCTGCAGCACATTGGACACTGAATTATATTTATTTAATATGTCAAATGTTCAAAAGTCATTAAACCTACACCCATGAACATTTTATGCTTAAAGCTTTACCTGATTGAATTATGTTTTTATTTTTCATTTTTAGCTGCTGCCACATTCTTTTTTGCCTTTTGGATACCATGAAAAATAAACTTAATTAAAATAATTAAGAATTAAACTTACATATTGACCCGGAAGTATGCGAACGTCTTTTTGTTGCGTGCTGTTGCCATGGTGAATCATAATTTCGGAGCTCCATTGATCGTGGCTTTTCATAGTTGGAGTGCACTTCTATCCATAAAGAGGGAGCATACTTTAAATGTATTGAAATTAATAAGGCATCTTTGAGTAAACTTCGAGTATCATTTGAGTATCTCATTGCCGGGCTGAGTGTCCTGGTTTTCGGTAATCAAAATATGGTCACCCTAGGGCTGTACATATAATTACCGTTCTTTAAATTATATTAGATGCCAATAGTACCAACAAAAAAACAGAGTCACACCACAGCTGAAAATTAGCAGCAGATGCATAATCAACATTTATTGCTATGATCAATCATAATTAAAAACAACCTTTCCTTTCCACTTTTTTTATGTACCTCAAATACAACTGTCCAGCACCAGCACTGAATTTCAGGCAGTATAAAGTAGGTGTCGATACACAGCCCCCATTAACCCCCACATCAGTGTTTGTTAGTTAGCATATTATTCAGACATTAGTCTGAATAATGAGACTAATAATGTCTGAGTGATTTGTAAAACAGGGCTTGGAGTCGTTTCTCCAGTGTCGACTCCTCCAGCGGATGTTGAGCGATCTTGAAAATCAGTGTTTTGCAGGAGGCGAAGGCCAGGCACAGTGAATCAGGCAGCATGGCACCCATCCCTGGTAGGGCACTGTCCTTTGGGTTTACACTCACAAACTCAGGAGAAATAAAACGTTTGCCATTTTAGATCTCTCCAAATACGCTTAGAAATATAACTCTTTTTTTGTACAACAGTTCTATGTTAAAACAACTCAACACTGTAGCTAAAATACTGCACTATAGTAAAATATCCCCAACAACCTGCAACCTCATTGGTAAATAATGTAACCTAAATGAATTCTGTCTTCCTGCTTGGGCCATCTTCACGAGACTTAAGATGATAATTCAGGTAAACGCGACTGTACTACACAAGGGCATGTTGTTGTTTTTTTTAGAAAACAGTGGCAGTTTCCAGCCATTAGTTCATGTCATAGTGGCTGAACTATTTGGTCCCGCTCTGATAGCTCAGCCTAATGGCTGACTGGAAAACATTCGTTCGCATGTTGATGATTTGGCTCCTTCTTCTTCTGTAAGAGTTTAGATGATAACATGAACACAAGCCAGAAGTCTTCAATAGTAAAAATGTCTCATGCTGATCCTTTTCATGATGTCCCTTTTGTTTTACTTTTAAAAACAGATCAATTTCAGGTTGTCATCCTTGGAAATGTCCTCTTCCTTGGGAAAATTAACTTGAAAATCTAGATGAGGAGAAAAAAAAAACACTTTTACACAGTGGTGAACATGATGGGAATGAATCTAGAATCTAAAATCTAAAAAAGTGTGAGTGGATATGTGTCAGTCAGTCATGAGTTTATACCTGTCACACACACTCCGGATGAAAACTAGCGGCCTCCACTTGCGTTCACTAGACCATGGAAATCCTCCCAAGCTCTGAAAGATCACATACACAGCAAAAACTGTATATTAATATACAGTATATATACACAGATCAGTCATAACATTATGGCCGTGAAGGTGAAGTGAATAACATTGATTATCTCTTCATCACGGCACCTGTTAGTGGGTGTGATTTATTAGGCAGCAAGTGAACATTTTGTCCTCAAAGTTGATGTGTTAGAAGCAGGAAGAATGGTCAAGCGTAAGGATTTGAGCGAGTTTGACAAGGGCCATATTGTGATGGCTAGAAACGACTGGGTCAGAGCATCTCCAAAACCGCAGCTCTTGTGGGGTGTTCGTGGTCTGCTGTGGTCAGTATCTATCAAAAGTGGTCCAAGGAAGGAAAAGAGGTGAACCGGCGACAGGGTCCTGGGCGGCCAAGGCTCATTGATGCACGTGGGGAGCGAAGGCTGGCTCGTGTGGTCCTGTACTGTACTGTAGCTCAAATTGATCAAGAAACTAATGCTGGTTCTGATAGAAAAAGAAACAATTTGTTGCGTATAAATAGCCACAGACCAGTCAGGGTGCCCATGCTGACCCCTGTCCACTGCCGAAAATGCCAACAGTGGGCATGTGAGCATCAGAACTGGACCACGGATATATTTATATATGCTGTATATATCAAGTATACTGAAACTACAAATAAAAACAAAAATTACAAATGCATAATTTGACATAAAACTCAGATTGTCTGCCATATAGTAAATATGTTTGCATCTCACAAACATATTTGGTATGATGGTCGCATGACAAGCTTTATGCACAGTTTGCTGGATTAGGAAGACAGTAGCTTACCAACTGACACATTTTCTCCACTCTCCCCTATATAACCCTATAGTACTTACAACAGTTTTTACTATTTAAATGGGCACTTACAGAACTATTACAGTAGCTTTTGTATCATACAGTATGACTGGTTCAATAAGTCTGTGTACATTTTTAATACTATATGCACATACAATGCCATTCAAAAGTTTGTGGTCAGTAAGATTCTTTGATGTTTTTGAAAAGAGTCTCTTATGCTTACCAAGGCTGTATTTATTATCAACAATACACAAAAAACAGTAATATTGTGAAATATTATTACAATTTAAAATGTAATTTATTCCTGTGATGGCAAAGCTCATTACACCAGTCTTCAGTGTCACATGATCCTTCAAAAAATCATTTTAATATGCTGATTTGATGCTCAAGAAACATTTCTTATTATTATCATATGTTGTACTGCTTAATATTTTTTGTGGAAACCATGATACATTTTTTTCTGGATTCTTTGATGAATAGAAATGTTAAAAGAACAGCATTTGTTTAAAATAGAAATCTTTTGTAACATTATAAATTTAGCAATTTTGCGGTATTTTTCCTGCTCATCTCGGGTCTGTTCGTTCAGAATAGTTGTGCCTTAACATCGTACACCCGTGGTGAGATTTTGGATATTGGTTTGCGAATTTCCGACAGTTTTATGGACAATCTTCGACTCCTTCCTGAGATCGCTAGGACACCCGAGGCTATGCACTCTACCCGGCCGGGCGGAAGTGCTCGCAGGCGGCGCCGAGATCGTAAACAAAGGCGGGGTATACGCGGAGGACTGAGAGCTAAGCTAAGGCTAAAGCTAAGGCTAACCCCACATCGGCTCTCTTTACCCAGTATTTTCCTTGCCAATGTACGGTCGCTAGTGAACAAAATGGAGGAGATTCGACTCAGCATCACACACAGCAAGAAACTTTTGAACTGTAACGTCCTAATCTTCACGGAAACCTGGCTAAACGGCGGAATACCGGACACCGCTATTGAGCTAGCGGGATGCCACACGCTCCGGGCGGATAGAACATTAGATGGCTCCGGTAAGACCAGAGGTGGTGGATTGTGCATTTACATTAACAAAGCCTGGTGCACAAACTCTGCTATTGTTGGGAGTCATTGTTCAGCTAACCTCGAGTTTCTCATGGTTAAATGTAGACCGTTTTATCTACCGCGGGAGTTCACTTCCACCATTATAACTGCAGCCTATATTCCCCCCGATGCTGATGCCAAGCTTGCTATGAAAGAACTTCATGCAGCCATCAGTAAACAACAGACTGATCACCCGGAAGCTGCTTTTATTGTTGCAGGTGACTTTAATCATTCAAATTTAAAGTCAGTGCTACCCAAGTTTCACCAGCATGTTTCCTGCCACACCAGAGGAAACAAAACCTTAGACCATGTTTACACAAACATGGCTGGCGCTTACGTTGCGACACCCCTCCCCCACCTGGGACAGTCAGATCACCTTTCTTTGTTCCTCATCCCCAAATATGCACCCCTCATCAACCGTGTGAAGCCATCAGTGAAGACCATCAAGGTGTGGCCTGCGGGGGTTGATTCCACACTCCAGGAAAGGTTTCTACACACAGACTGGAGTGTGTTTGCTTCTCAAGCCACCAGTGGCGCTCACACGGACATTGACTTCTACACCTCCTCTGTATTGGATCATATCAATACCACCATTGACAGTGTTACAACCCAGAAACAGATCACCACATACCCAAATCAGAAGCCATGGATGAACAGGGAAGTGCAACTCCTGCTGAAGTCACGCAATACTGCCTTCAGATCAGGAGATGCACAAGCCTACAGTACGTCCAGAGCAAACCTGAAGAGGGGGATCAAAAAGGCCAAGCACTGCTACAAGCTAAAGATAGAGAGTCCAACTCTGACCCTCAACGCATGTGGCAGGGCATTCAGGCCATCAGTGACTACAAACCCCCCCACTCCCCCCCTGCAGCCACTGATGTCAACTTCCTGAACGAGCTAAATCACTTTTATGCTCGCTTTGAAAGAGAAAACAGAGAAACTGCCACCAAGCTCAAACCCTCAGCTGACCCACCAATCACACTCTCCACCACAGATGTCTGCAAGTCACTGAGCTGGATCAGCGCGCACATGGCTGCTGGACCAGACAACATCCCTGGTCGTGTTCTCAGGGCATGTGCGGAGCAGCTCGCTGAGGTTTTTACAGACATTTTCAACCTGTCTCTTGCCCAAGCAGCTGTACCTTCATGCTTTAAACGCACTTCCATTGTGCCAGTGCCAAAACACTCTAACCCGAGGTGCCCTAATGACTACCGCCCTGTAGCACTCACACCCATCGTCATGAAGTGCTTTGAGCGGCTGGTCCTGGAACACCTAAAAGACTCTCTACCATCCACATTGGACTCACACCAGTTTGCCTACCGCAGCAATAGGAGCACAGAGGATGCCGTTTCCATGGCACTGCACTCTGTGCTCACTCACCTGGACAATAAAAACACTTACGCACGCATGCTGTTTGTTGACTTCAGCTCAGCATTCAACACTGTCATCCCAACCAAGTTAATAGCCAAACTTGGAGACCTGGGCATCAACACTTCAATGTGTAACTGGATTTTGGACTTCCTAACTGACAGACCCCAGAATGTTCGTTCAGGATTCACCTGCTCCACATCCATCACTCTTAACACTGGTGTACCACAGGGCTGTGTGCTAAGCCCGTTTCTCTACTCCCTCTTCACCGCCGACTGCAAGCCTGTGTATGGATCTAATTCTATCGTCAAGTTTGGTGGCTGTTGAACGTGTCTCCAGTTTCAAGTTCCTGGGGATCCACATCTCGGCGGACATGTCGTGGACGACCAACACCTCCAGCCTGGTCAAGAAGGCTCACCAGCGCCTCTTCTTCCTGAGGACACTGAGGAAGAATCAGCTCTCCTCGGCTATCCTGGTGAACTTCTATCGCTGCGCAATAGAAAGCATCCTGACCAACTGTGTCGCAGTATGGTATGGGAGCTGCTCTGTTGCGGAGCGCAAGGCACTGCAGCGGGTGGTGAAAACTGCCCAGGGCATCACAGGGACTCCACTACCTGCCATCGAGCACATCCAGAGGAAACGCTGTCTGCATCGAGCTCGCAGCATCCTCAAGGACTCCTCGCACCCAGCCCACAGACTGTTTTCTCTCCTGCCCTCCGGCAGGCGTTTCAGGATCCACCGGACCAGGACCAGCAGACTAAAGAACAGTTTTTTCCCCAGAGCTGTCTCTTTACTGAACTCAAACCCCCGTTGATCCACTTCCCTCATATACTGATAACTCTCCTACCTCACATCCGCCTTCACTTTGTTATTTGCACTACCGACTGTTTATTACAGTAACAACTGTTTACTTATGCATTTTGCACTACCACACCGTAACTGGATGATGCTCATTTGCACTGCCGACTGTTATTTACAGTACCAACTGTTTACATCTGTATTTTGCACGTACTTCTAACTGTAATATGCAATCACTTTCCACTGCACTTTTACACTTTTTTTCGGATAGCTTCTGTCCATAATTTATTGCACTACCTTAATCCACTACCATATTCCTCATTTTAGCCTAACATATCATTGTATACCTCTATCTGTAAAATTCTGTTTATAGTAATAGCCATCTGTATATTATATTATATTCATAGTACATATCCACCTGTAAATTCTGTTTATAGTAATAACCATCTGTATATTATTCACTGTACATATTCACCTGTAAATTCTGTTTATAGTAATAACCATCTTTCTATTTATAGATATATTTATATATATTCAGTACATATCCATGTCCTGCACTTATGCAAACGTTGTATATCCTGCACTTGCTGCTATTGCACTTCTGGTTAGACCTAAACTGCATTTCGTTGCCTTGTACTTGTACTTGTGTAATGACAATAAAGTTGAATCTAATCTAATCTAATCTAAATGTCTTTACTGTTGCTTTTAACCAATTTAATGCATCCTTGCTGTAGCCTGAAAAGCCAGACCCACATCAAGATGTTGGGTCTGGGAACACACCATTGGCAGGGCTCAATCCAAGGGGCGGGATAAACGGTTGTCTTTCAAATTCCCTCTGCACGCAATAGGATAGCGCTACAACCATCCAGAGCAACGAAGAAAGTGAAGCAGAGCTAGTTGATAGATTAAACTTTCGCCGTATCCGGTCGGCAAAACTCCGAACACATCTTTCTTTCTTACGAATGACTTCATTGCCGTTCTTAGTTATTTTCTCAAAGAAAAGCTTAACTCCAAGTCTTCCAGAGTCGCGACCAAAGCTGATTCGAAAGACCGATGTTCGCTAGCTTCTTTGTTTACAAGTAGCATGTGGAACCACGTCAACTCTGCAGTCATTATGTTAAGCCCGCCCACCGACTCTATACATGATGTGATTGGCCTGACCAGAGTTTGGTTTTTCCAGCTCGCACGCCAACTGAGAGTTGCTAGACTACCCTGGCTGCAGATTTGCTGCCGCTAGGGTGCGTCTAGATTTCTAGGCTATCCTTGCTGTATAAAAGCATTATATTTTTCAAAAAAACTCAACAAACTTTTACTGAACCCAAATTTTTAAGCTGTAGTGTATAATGTGTGTGTGTGTGTGTTTGTGTAACTCACTTGATGCTGTCTGTATGTGTTTTGTACTCCATAATGGTATTAGGAGGCAGGTTGAGGACTCTGCGTAAAGTGTCTCTAATGCGAGCAGTGGTGGCCTGGTCACTGGCTGTCTTATTCCAGATAGAAATGATATCCTCCTTCAAACAAAAACACAGATATTTATTAAATACAGAACATTGCTATTATGATGCGTTTACTGGCGAGAGGGTGGGACAACCTCCAACTCATGTGGGATCACAGCAATAGCAAACCACAATGATCCAACCATCCAATCAATTCCTGTCCTACAAAGTAAACTGCAGTACCTGGAAGCGAACGGACACAACGGCCCCACAGATCTCCTCGCCCACCATGAACTGCTCGCCCAGCATGGCCAAAATCAGATTCTCCCAGCAGCGTGACGCCAGGCCTTTACGAAGTCGAATGATCCATTTACCTCCACTCTTATTTGCATCATCCTACACAATGCAATACAATTCTATCATCTGTCATTAGAAAAGCTGCTTGCAAGCATGTAATGTGACCAAACTCACCTCCCACATGGGTTTGATTCCTTCCTTAAACAGGTGGAAATCACTGTGACCAGTCAGATCACCCGGTCGGATCATGTGACTATAAAAACGCCAGAACTGCTCCACCTACAAACACAAAACAGCGGTTGAACTGTCAATCATGTGACCTACAGTAAGGCAGTCTAACTTTAACCCCCACTGTGCCAGTGTCTGAGTAGCACAGAGTACATAAGTCTGAATTAAAGAAACTATTTTTAGCATCTCACTCAAAAAAATGACCAAAGAGTTTCGATATATTTCCTATTTAAAACTCGACTCTTCTGTAGTTACAATGCGCAATATTATGCAGCGCCTGAAAATAGGCTAACTTCTGTCAACATAACCAACGTGACAACGTCCTTACACAGGGAGCATGCTGGAGACTATTTTCAGGCGCTGTGTAATATCATTGCGCCTGCTGCACCCATGGTACAACAGCAAAGTTCCTTGATTATTACGCAGGAATGAGAGAAT